>NC_091565.1:24135653-24143153 GCF_042767895.1 Penaeus vannamei
TATATATATGTATATATATGTATATATATATGTATATATATATGTATATATATATGTATATATATGTGTGTGTATATATATACGTTTTATATATATATATATATATATATATATATATATATATATATATATATATATATATATACCTATACATATAATATATATATATATATATATATATATATATATATATATATATATATACATACACATATGTACATACATACATATATATATATATATATATATATATATATATATATATATATATATATGTATATATATATATATATATATTAATATATATACATACATATAATATATATATATATATATATATATATATATATATATATATATATATATATATATATATATATATATACATTAACCCTTTAGTGACCAAATGTCCTGTGCGGGCTCTAACCACGAAGGTTAAAGGTGTAAGTTAAAATCCAGTGGAACCGGTATGAACGTCGATGGTGTACAATTGGTAATATAATTATATGCAATGATGTAATCTTCGCAGAATACGAAGATCTACAAAAACTGGATATCGTATATAAATGGTGCAAAAAATGGAGATTTGATATCAATTGCAGCAAACATTTGAGGGTTTTTACCCAAAGGTTGATGCTATACACAACTGTACCCGGAGGACATAATTTGGTGTCCACAAATATTGCCCTGTTTCAGTTTTACAGGGAAAAAAGGGATTTAGAGTTAGTTTTTGTTGTTGTTGTTGTTACACGAACGCGCCCGGATTCGCGGATTCATGTATGCGAACGCGTGATGGTCACTGGGGGTGTTTAGTGTTATTCTAATGCCCTTGCTGACGCCCTTTGGTAAGCCCTCGCACATCTTCTCCGGGAGAATAGATAGTGAGTTTTGGGTCCGAAAGGAGCTCGTCGTCCATACTCAAAACCTCTCAATTTGGATAGTTGCCGGGTAACCTTGATTGTGGAAGGATGTGACTGTGGGCTCGGGAGGACTCCTGATTTTACGTGTATTGTGCCATATTGTAAAATTACTTTTTTACCATTGATTTCCCTCGCCTTTTTGAGGCTGAAGCAGTAGGTGTAAAAGGTAATTAACGCACTTTCTATAGTGTAGTTGAATTACAGGTGGCGGCTAGTAATACACTTAGTGGTTGTTCTCTTTATTTCTAAGAGTTACACGCATTTGTTAAATACACTAGAATAACGATACAAGAACAGGGTATCTGGCGGTGCTGAGGGTGTGACCCTCCGGCCTGGCCCAGGAGAGGCCGCAGGTTTGGCCTCCCTTTTATTCTGACCAAAGGGGGGCGCAGAGCACAAGCATGGCCTGGGCGCGGCGCTGCTACTCCCCACGCGGGTAGCACATGTGACCACGTGGGGACCGCGTGGTATGCTATGCAGTATGCTATATCCTATAAGAAGCCTCGTATAATAATGCCTTGTAAAAATGAACAGTTTTGTCTCTCCGCTCCTGTGGGAGGTGAACTTCGGCCGGCTTTTCCCCGTGCCCATGCCCGTACCCTATTCACGATCCGAGGATTACTCGTCAGCTCCTGTAGCAAGGGTGAGGGTCAGTGTGTCAGCACTTTAACCACTACAGGGGTTTATTCCACCAACCATGCGAAGAAAGCCCGACATGAAATGTTCTAGAATAAATTTATTAACTTGGATGGGGATAGACTCCCGCATGGAATTTTCGAGATCGAATATGGAAAGAAATTCTCTTGGCGCGCCGATGTATCATTAATATTTAAATAGAGTCGGCAATTAGAAATGCATACACACAAAACTATGACCAGGAATTTAAATAAATTCCAAGGTGAACTAATGAGGATTAATGAGACAAATTGTCGTAGACATTTGTCAAAAGCTCAAACTAAGAACATTTAAACTCTGCAAGCACGCCTATAAACCATATGCACTTACTTACCTTTCAAGAAATTCTAGGTCCGATTTTGCATAATTAAGAATAAGTATTATGCCACTAAGAATATAAATGTGAATATTGGAACGAATTTGTGAATATTGGAAAATTAATGTGGTAGAGGATGGACATCATTTTCTCTTAGAATGTACTCTCTATGTAGATCTTAGAGAAGAATTGACAAATGCATGTAGTCAGCATAACGCAGGATTGAATGATCTGTCTAAATATGGGAAAATTGAATTCATCTCCGGGAATGATATAGTGCTCTCTGATTCTGTACGGTATGGTACAGCAGCCTTCTTCAGAAGGTACAGCAGCCTTCTTCAGAAGGTACAGCAGCCTTCTTCAGAAGGTACAGCAGCCTTCTTCAGAAGGTACAGCAGCCTTCTTCAGAAGGTACAGCAGCCTTCTTCAGAAGGTACAGCAGCCTTCTTCAGAAGGTACAGCAGCCTTCTTCAGAAGGTACAGCAGCCTTCTTCAGAAGGTACAGCAGCCTTCTTCAGAAGGTACAGCAGCCTTCTTCAGAAGGTACAGCAGCCTTCTTCAGAAGGTACAGCAGCCTTCTTCAGAAGGTACAGCAGCCTTCTTCAGAAGGTACAGCAACCTTCTACTGAAGGTACAGCAGCCTTCTTTCAGAAGATGCAGCAGCCTTCTTCAGAAGATGCAGCAGCCTTCTTCAGAGGGTACAGCAGCCTTCTTCAGAAGGTACAGCAGCCTTCTTCAGAAGGTACAGCTGCCTTCTTCAGAAGGTACAGCAGCCTTCTTCGGAAGGTACAGCAGCCTTCTTCAGAAGGTACAGCAGCCTTCTTCAGAAGGTACAGCAGCCTTCTTCAGAAGGTACAGCAGCCTTCTTCAGAAGGTACAGCAGCCTTCTTCAGAAGGTACAGCAGCCTTCTTCAGAGGGTACAGCAGCCTTCTTCAGAGGGTACAGCTGCCTTCTTCGGAAGGTACAGCAACCTTCTTCGGAAGGTACAGCAGCCTTCTTCAGAAGGTACAGCAGCCTTCTTCGGAAGGTACAGCAGCCTTCTTCAGAAGGTACAGCAGCCTTCTTCAGAAGGTACAGCAGCCTTCTTCAGAAGGTACAGCAGCCTTCTTCAGAAGGTACAGCAGCCTTCTTCAGAAGGTACAGCAGCCTTCTTCAGAAGGTACAGCAGCCTTCTTCAGAAGGTACAGCAGCCTTCTTCAGAAGGTACAGCAGCCTTCTTCAGAAGGTACAGCAGCCTTCTTCAGAAGGTACAGCAGCCTTCTTCAGAAGGTACAGCAGCCTTCTTCAGAAGGTACAGCAGCCTTCTTCAGAAGGTACAGCAGCCTTCTTCAGAAGGTACAGCAGCCTTCTTCAGAAGGTACAGCAGCCTTCTTCAGAAGGTACAGCAGCCTTCTTCAGAAGGTACAGCAGCCTTCTTCAGAAGGTACAGCAGCCTTCTTCAGAAGGTACAGCAGCCTTCTTCAGAAGGTACAGCAGCCTTCTTCAGAAGGTACAGCAGCCTTCTTCAGAAGGTACAGCAGCCTTCTTCAGAAGGTACAGCAGTCTTCTTCAGAAGGTACAGCAGCCTTCTTCAGAAGGTACAGCAGCCTTCTTCAGAAGGTACAGCAGCCTTCTTCAGAAGGTACAGCAGCCTTCTTCAGAAGGTACAGCAGCCTTCTTCAGAGGGTACAGCAGCCTTCTTCAGAAGGTACAGCAGCCTTCTTCAGAAGGTACAGCAACCTTCTACTGAAGGTACAGCAGCCTTCTTTCAGAAGATGCAGCAGTCTTCTTCAGAAGATGCAGCAGCCTTCTTCAGAAGGTACATCAACCTTCTACTGAAGGTACAGCAGCCTTCTTTCAGAAGATGCAGCAGCCTTCTTCAGAAGATGCAGCAGCCTTCTTCAGAAGATGCAGCAGCCTTCTTCAGAAGATGCAGCAGCCTTCTTCAGAAGATGCAGCAGCCTTCTTCAGAAGATGCAGCAGCCTTCTTCAGAAGATGCAGCAGCCTTCTTCAGAAGATGCAGCAGCCTTCTTCAGAAGATGCAGCAGCCTTCTTCAGAAGATGCAGCAGCCTTCTTCAGAAGATGCAGCAGCCTTCTTCAGAAGATGCAGCAGCCTTCTTCAGAAGATGCAGCAGCCTTCTTCAGAAGATGCAGCAGCCTTCTTCAGAAGATGCAGCAGCCTTCTTCAGAAGATGCAGCAGCCTTCTTCAGAAGATGCAGCAGCCTTCTTCAGAAGATGCAGCAGCCTTCTTCAGAAGATGCAGCAGCCTTCTTCAGAAGATGCAGCAGCCTTCTTCAGAAGATGCAGCAGCCTTCTTCAGAAGGTACAGCAGCCTTCTTCAGAAGGTACAGCAGCCTTCTTCAGAAGGTACAACAGCCTTCTTCAGAAGGTACAGCAGCCTCCTTCAGAAGGTACAGCAGCCTCCTTCAGAAGGTACAGCAGCCTTCTTCAGAAGGTACAGCAGCCTTCTTCAGAAGGTACAGCAGCCTTCTTCAGAAGGTACAGCAGCCTTCTTCAGAAGGTACAGCAGCCTTCTTCAGAAGGTACAGCAGCCTTCTTCAGAAGGTACAGCAGCCTTCTTCAGAAGGTATAGCAGCCTTCTTCAGAAGGTACAGCAGCCTTCTTCAGAAGGTACAGCAGCCTTCTTCAGAAGGTACAGCAGTCTTCTTCAGAAGGTACAGCAGCCTTCTTCGGAAGGTACAGCAGCCTTCTTCGGAAGGTACAGCAGCCTTTTTCGGAAGGTACAGCAACCTTCTTCGGAAGGTACAGCAACCTTCTTCGGAAGGTACAGCAACCTTCTTCGGAAGGTACAGCAGCCTTCTTCGGAAGGTACAGCAGCCTTCTTCGGAAGGTACAGCAGCCTTCTTCGGAATGTACAGCAGCCTTCTTCGGAAGGTACAGCAGCCTTCTTCGGAAGGTACAGCAGCCTTCTTCGGAAGGTACAGCAGCCTTTTTCGGAAGGTACAGCAGCCTTCTTCGGAAGGTACAGCAGCCTTCTTCGGAAGGTACAGCAGCCTTCTTCGGAAGGTACAGCAGCCTTCTTCGGAAGGTACAGCAGCCTTCTTCGGAAGGTACAGCAGCCTTCTTCGGAAGATACAGCAGCCTTCTTCGGAAGGTACAGCAGCCTTCTTCGGAAGGTACAGCAGCCTTCTTCGGAAGGTACAGCAGCCTTCTTCGGAAGGTACAGAAGCCTTCTTCAGAAGGTACAGCAGCCTTCTTCAGAAGGTACAGCAGCCTTCTTCAGAAGGTACAGCAGCCTTCTTCAGAAGGTACAGCAGCCTTCTTCAGAAGGTACAGCAGCCTTCTTCAGAAGGTACAGCAGCCTTCTTCAGAAGGTACAGCAGCCTTCTTCAGAAGGTACAGCAGCCTTCTTTAGAAGGTACAGCAGCCTTCTTCAGAAGGTACAGCAGCCTTCTTCAGAAGGTACAGCAGCCTTCTTCAGAAGGAAGTGTACAGATGTGCATCATACAGAACTGTAATATATATTTTACATAGATGTAGAAAGTTTTAATTAAATTTTACGTTTAACTACTATTAATATATCATATACTATATATAAATTTCCATTACTAACTGAATTTATCAATGTCTTTGATTATAAATATATATATATATATATATATATATATATATATATATATATATATATATATATATATATATATATATATATATATTTTTTTTTTTTTTTTTTTTTTTTTGTTCCTTAAATATGTAAATATTAGATACAATTATTTTAATGTATTCTAATTCTAATTATATATCAGTCTGGTCCTAATAGTCCTGGAGCCAAGGGTTACTTTAGGGGTCGAGAGGGCCCCTAAATCACTCACTTGATTCTTGTAGGGGGTCTCCCGGGACACCTTTTTAGCGAGGGTGGACATGCTGAAACCCGGCAGTAGTGGAGCTATTCAGTGTTTTGTCTGAAAAGTCAGCACCTTCGGATGCATGAAAAAAATGGGGGCAAGGGAAACTAGAACAGCAATAACTTTTAACTAAACAACATATAGTCATGTATGATCACTCATTTTGTAGCTTAGGAAGCAAGCTACAATATGAATGACTACTCAAACCAAAGGTCAAGGTCACCAGAGGTCAAACAATAGTGAAATATAACACCAGTCAAATATAGGGCCTTTTGACTTGGACATCATACCTGAAATAGAAAATCTTTATGTATTCTTAAATAATTTGTGTATTAATACAGGGCAGATACCAAGAAAGTTTTTAAAACTAGTATGAACCTGCACCGATATACATTAACCCTTTCAGGTCTCTTGATATTTGCGCCTCATGTCATAAAATTGCTTTAACGGGTCATTGTTTTCAACTTCCATCACACGATCTTCTTCGACTGAAATGATAAATTCTGGTTATGTTTTTATATTATTTGCTATTGGCAATGATACAAATGCCCATTTAATTTATAATATATTTGTCAGGGGTATTCTAAATATGACCTGATCTGATGTTACTTAACCTGATCTGATTTAATCTGACCTGATCTGATGTAATCTGATTTGATCTGGCCGTATTTGATGTGATGTGATCTGATGTAATTTGACCTGATCTGATGTGATCTGACACTATATAACCTGTTATGACCGTATTTGATATGACTTGACCTGTTCTGATATAATCTAACCTGATCTAATGTATTCTGACCTGATATGATGAAATGTGACCTGATCGCATCAGGTCACATCGGTCAAATTAAATCAAATCAGATCATGGTCTGATTACCTTAGATAAGGTCAAACCACATCAGGTCAGGTTACATCAAATGCGGCAAGATCAAATTCGATCAGGTCGGATTACATCAGATCAGGTCATATTAAGTCACATCACGTCAGATCACAACACATCGGTCAGGTCAAATCACATTAAATACGGTCATTACGCATCAGATCTGGTCAGGTCACATAAAATACGGTCAGATCACATCAGATTAGGTCAGATCACATTATATCAGATCTGATGTAATCTAACATGATCTGATGTTTTATGACCTGATCTATTGTAATCTGATGTGACCTTATGTGATGTGATTTCATCCGATGTGATCTAATCTAATGTCACCTGATCTGATGTGAATTGATGTGATCTGACCTGATCTACTGTAATCTTATAAGACTTTATGTGATGTAATTCAATCTAATGTCACCTGATATGTTGTGATCTGGCCCGATTTCATGTGATGTAACCATATTAGATCAGATCACATGACATATATTAGATCAAGTCAGATCACAACCGATCACATCGGCCGTGTCAAATCACATCAGATTAGGTCATATTACTGAACTCAGCCCGGGCGCCGGAGCTTCAGAAGGGGTGAGCTGTGCCAGCTACCCAGGAACGAAAGGAGCCTGCGGTCCAATGGGCGAGCCGTGAGGTGTCCGGTGTCAACCAATCAGGTCTCGGAATGCGTCGTCGAGAAGCTGCTGATGGTGAGGGCGAGAGGACAGGCTATGGACCTGGACCCAACCCAGTAAATCAAGTCGGGTTTTATAAAATTCGGTTATATCACATCAGATCAGGTCAGATTAAATCAGCACGTCATATCATAACAGATCAAATCGGTTAGGTCAACTCACATCAAATAT
>NC_091565.1:24148153-24155653 GCF_042767895.1 Penaeus vannamei
CGTACATCTGCTCTTGGCAGCACCATTTCATGAGCAGATAGATGGGAGACGACCCTTGCCTGCCTGCATATAGGCCACGCACGCCGTATGCACGCCCATCTCATGTCTCGTCCCCTATGCAATATTCCTCTTTCAGACCCATACATTCTGTTGCCCAGTCCACGCTTTACTGCAACCCGTACCTCTGGTTTTCCTCGCTTAATCCAACCTGTTAGACATCCTTACGGAAGGGCTTGTATAAAGGAGGGAAAGATTGTGTACAAATGTTGTGATGTGTGCAGTGTAGAATGTATGATTAGGCAAGACAGAGTAAACGTAACCAGAGCGGGGAGGACGAGCACGGGATCTTCACCACGTGTGAAGGATTTCGGATAAGGCTGTCTTATAGTTAATGAACCAGCAAGCACTTAAATCGCCATCAGGTAAGTAAATGAACCAGCAAGCACTTAAATCATCATCAGGTAAGTTAATGAACCAGCAAGCACATAAATCACCATCAGGTAAGTTAATGAACCAGCAAGCACCAAATAATAATCAGGTACATAAACCTTAAAAACTTGATAAGAGTTTTTAAAAATCATTAATCATAGAAATCATTTTGTTATAAAACAATGAGAATAAAAAGAACATCATAAAACAATGCAAACCCTAAAACAAAAATCTAAAAGGAACAGGAACGTCCCCTTAAAAAGAACTTAAAAAAGTAAAAAGAAAAATACTAAAAGTATGTAAAAAATAAATCCGCTCACTCACGTGTTCAAAATTGAATCACTAAAAGGCGACACGAGAGCGCCAGCCTTTCGGTTCTTCCCGAATGGATAAGCTTCTAAAGCAACACTTTTGCCACTAAAAATAATCTCTCCCACGACCGCTTTACCTTCGTGCTGCAGTATCTCGGTCAGCAGTAAAAGGGTAATCCGCGAAATAAAAAGAAAAAGAAAAAGGGAGGACAGCCTAGCCTGGGCTGTCCCCGCCTCCATCTGCAGCTACTGCCGTTCAAAGGTGAGAGCCTCCTAATTACACCTGTGCTCCCAAGGAGCACAGGTAATAGGGTGTGAATGTTTACTCTAAACGTATCTTTAATAAATTCTTTTTAATGAAAAAAGAGTCATACGGCAGTTTTCAAAATAAGCATTCCTTTAATATAATACCTTTAAAAAGAAAAATGACTATTTGATTTAAAAAAAAGTAATTAAAGAAAACTTCCAGTCGCGCCTCGGCTATAAATACGTTCTCCAGCGTTTAAGCTCTCATCTATTTTCTCGTTTAGAAGCTGGTGCTCTGGGTTAAGAAGAGTGGCGGGGTGTACTAAAAAGAGTAGTTATTCTTTTGCTTCCGTAAGATACTAGACATTTATTCAAATAATAATAAATAAAATATACAGGCATATATCCGCCCCCTGGCTATGGTCCGAGGGTGCTCCCCTCCTTCTCTTGCAAAGAAAGGTGTTCATCTTTTCAGTGGAGTCTCATTCCGCCCGTCTTGCGCAAACCGTATAAGTACTTCCGTACCGACAAGCCATGGAATCGGGCGTGCAATTCCCGTAAAATTCTGTTCTGCGGGACTTTTTCACAAATAATGCCAGGCCACTGAGGGAGAAACATCACATTAAAACATTGCACATTTTTCAGTCCACTACAGTTCCATGTCTTAGGTCCACGTGCTAGCATCTACTGTACACCTGTATCTCTCCGTGATATTTTGATGTACAGTTTACCTGTCTTGTCTGGATACAGGTTGTTACCTATGACTGGAAGGGTTAACAGCCACTTTGGATAAAACTAGAATTATTTTATAAATTAGTATGCAAATTTCATAGTTGCATTTGTATTGCACTTTTAACCAACTTAATTTATTTAGGTGTTGAGTAATGTGGTCACATTTACGTTACCTTAGTAACAGCAAGGCTTTGTAATTTTAGAATTATCTGAATTTGAACTTTGTTATACCCCATATATTTGAGCAGTAATTAATGATACTGAGAGCTGGTGTTTGAACAGAGATCCTAGTTTCAACAGGGATTTCATTTTTTCATATGACAGATAGATTAATGTGATATAGATCCTTGTCGAACACAGAAAGATACCGTCTGTTTTGTTGATATATTCTCACGAATTTTGACATTGGGTTTTGTTAGTTAGATAACTTCTGAACCAATATGCATCGATATTGTGATTTATTAGTTTAATAACAAGGGTATCGTGGTCGACATTGTCAAAAAACAATGTAAGCGTTAATATGTTTGACTGTACTCATAAATTTTATTCTCTCTGTAATAATGCTGTTTCAGTCGACAGCTTTTGGACTGTATACCATTGGTCCCAAGAAATGTAGTCTCAGTTAGTAACGGTTTTTTCGAGAGCTTTAGATCTGGAGTTCCTATCCTGAAAGACATGGGGTACTTTCTGAGGGGCCATAGATACATATAAAAAATCGATGTCGAATGAATCTGAAATTTATCTCACCTGCAGTAGCTACATATAACTATCTCTCGCATATCAGTGAATTGGAATTTTTTCAGTGTTCTTGTTCTATAGCTGTTGGCACCATTACACTATTCATAACTAGTAATAACTGAATCTGAAAGAATGACTCACTGAACGGGCCCATGGATATATTAATACGTACTGGTCGGGGGCTTCAGAATGAAAAAGGGGCCTAAGAGAGAATACGGAGTATGGTAATATGGCGATAGTTATTAACTTTGACTTCGTCTCCATATTTGAAAACTGGGGTTATAATATCATGTTTCCCAAGCGATGGGAGGCCACCGGTGACTAGAGATGATAAGAGTTAGTTAATACGCCATTGCAGGTCGACAGACTCTGATAAAGCGAAAGGTTTTTACAGGTTGGGGCTTGAAAATATTGCCTGGGGACCTTACTTTACTTGTATTTTGCTAAGATGTGGAAGCTGTTTATGAATTTCCAATTTTTTCGAAGAAATTGTTAAAATCATTCGCACTAATTCTGGAATTTAGATTAGTATCTGTGATGCTTTTTGTTTGGTATATTTAGTTATTTCATTTAAAATAATCGGTTTTGGATCCTTCTATTAGTGATCTGACACTTCTCTTTTGTTTATAATTAGCTATGTCAATTAATAACGAAGTGTTTTTGGTGACCTTTGTAGGTTTATGGATTTAATTTGTTTTTCTTGATTATCTTGATTAACTTTGCATTTTTACATCATTTAGATCACCCAAGATGAAAAGAGGTTTCTTTCGTTACATTTCTATAAAACCTTTTTCAAGATAATCTATGTTTCAGAACTTTGAGGGTGCCTATTGGCTGGGCTTGCGATGAATGACAGAAACATATTACTTTGTACGGTAACCCAGATATCCTTTACATCTGTACTCTACCAGTTGTAGTAGATATCTCATTTGTTTTGAGAGCATCTCGTACATGAATGCATGCTCCTCCCCCACGACCTGCATCGCATCTATAAACATCGAAATTATGAATATTGATAAAAGCACCTGACATATCTAGGTAAGCCTAGATATTTCTAAGGCCATTTACTCTAGCTCTAAGACTTCGATTGTTTCATTTTATAATGGATAACGTGACAATCTCCTGAATGGAGTTTAGAAGTGCCGTGTCCGCCGGTTTCATTTTCTTTTCTGGGAGGGAGGTTCATCCTCCGCTCAGTGCTATATGACCTTGGTGTCTAGCACATTTGTTTTAACCATGAACTTTTTTCATACTACTCTCCCTCGCTTCCCAGGGCCTCCATAGGTATCTTTGGAGACAGTGACTTCCAGGTCCTCGCTACCAGGGAGACGCCCAGTAGATGATCTGTTCCGAGAAACAGACCAAAAACCAGGCCAAGGCCTAGTGTAGTGAGCCACAAGTTAAAGCGGCACAAACGAAGGAACCTGGCGAAAATTTACGTCACCCGGGGCGCACACTACATCATTTCGGTGCCCCGGTCGCTGAGAGCTTCAAGGAAGGCGGGAAATTATTAATATGAGTTACAGTGCAATTGGCTTTTGTCTGTGTATCATGGATCCCGGATTGCATTTTTTAAAAACTTTATTCGTTTTCTTATCATCTGCCGTAAATATTGAGCACATTTCGTCCCCTTAAAGCAGACCTGGGCAAACTACGGCCTTTGTGCGTCCCTCGAGGCCGGACAGGGACTAATTACATAATTTATTAAATATACAATTTATTAAATATATTAGTTATCAAATATATAATTTATTAAATATATTATTTATCAAATATATAATTTATTAAATATATAATTCATTAAATATATAATTCATTAAATATGCAATTTATTAAATATATAATTTATTAAATATATAATGCACTAAATATAAAATTTAGTGCAATTTACAATGGAAGAAAGTTGAGCAGAATTAAGTTCAAGTTATCTTTTTTGTGGCCCTCTGACACAGTTCATGTTTCTCATGTGGCCCCGTGTAAAAATCTATTGCCTCCCCTGCCCTAAAGGCTTTCCTTTAAGCCGTCCACATTATAGTTTTAAGGATTCCCAATTGCCTTTTCCTGCTTGAGCTTTTTACGAGTAGGGCGTTTTAAGTAAAAGCAGGAAACTTAACAGGGGGAGAAATGCCGCCTTCTATTGAGAATATAATATTGACCTTTCCTGAGAGCATCTCTCAGCCTAGGTGTTCTTACCTCAAGGCGGTATGTCAAAATATCTTTGTTTTTCTTGTTTCCTACAAAGGCGGTGGGCTCAGGTTTCCAGAATCTAATTATCATAAGATTTTTAAAACGTTTTAACTTTTTTTTCTCGTGTGATTTTCATTTTCTTGTTATTGTTTTAAATGAGCTTTTAAAGCTACCTACATTTTACGTTCGTGTTTTTTATTTAAACTTTCACTGAATAAAAGTAATTCAGATTTACGTCATGTTTTATGATGTCATATGCACTCCCTCAGTTTTTGAAAGGGTTGATTAAAACCTAAAGGAATCTGAAGATCTGATTAAGATGTGATATGTCAGTTAAAATAATAGTTTAGAGTAAGATAAAGGAAAATTATAATTTGTTATAATAAATTAGAGATGAGAAATTGAGATGAAGGCTGATAGTATTTCTATAGGATCTTAATCTTCAAGAATAAGACATGCATAATGAGAATAATGAGATGAAACTTATAAGGTGAAAAGAGTGAATAAGATATATTTAGTGGGAAAGTGTCTAATTGATGATTTTTTTTTCTAATTTTCTAGATTCTTGTGTTTGCATATCACAAGTTCAAAACCCTTAAATCTAGACCTTCCATCGGCTGTAGGCCGACACGCACTCCACCTCGGACACACTAACCTGAGTTCTAACCATTGAAACTTGGTATGGTTATTTCTTTGCAGTCGCATATTTACTTTTTAGTTCCGCTTACCCTCTTCTAGATACCTACTTTCCTAACATTTAAATAAACATTCCTGGACGAACTAACCAGACGGTGACAGCAAGACCTCCATACCAATGGGTCGATGGTCGTTTAAAGTGTCGATTTACATAAATCGCTACTCTAGCAAAGCCGCCTGGGCGTGCGATCCTGATAGTGATTTGGTATCCTCCTTATGATACTGCTTTTGCTGAGTTGATTCAGCAGTTTCTTTCATTATATTATTCAGCTCTATAATTTGATCATTAATTCCTTAGCAATTTTCTTCAACTCGGCATTTTTTATCCTTAGACGCTATCTCCTGACTGATACTGCCTTAACTGGAAATGTTAGTTGCGGCTGAAATGTAGGAAGCATTGGCTTTGGTATTCAAACCTTCAATTTTCGCCTTGGCTTCACGGTAACTAACACCGTGCCCTTTCCGTCTCTTTCTTCAAGCAGTTGCACTCAGCAGAGCCCAGTTGATGGGGACCTCCACAATTAGCACATTTGGAAATATTCAGGTGTCATGAGCTGTAGCATATTTTCTGCAACATTATTCAGCTGTCCGGGTAAGACGGCTGAGAGATTGGTACTACACCGGCTCCAGTGGAAATTGGGGTCCTCATGATCACCTCTAACGATTCACAAAAGGCAGGGTCACACTATCGCGATGTGATCGGCGACTCATTGTTACCTTGTGAGCGATTTCCCAACTTGCTGAGCACATGGGAGTGGCCCAAGCATCACCAAGCTGCTCGATTTCAGCGACAAACATGTTTATGGTTGGCCGCACGGCCCTCATCACAATTTTTTAAAAATCAATTACAAACCTAATGAGTATTGCACTCATTTGAAACATTTGAAAATCATTCTTCAAATGTATTGCAGATAAGAACAGTTATTACAGTTCATGATCATATGATAATTGCGAAAGTAAGCATTTGCTTATTCAAGATATTGAATATATAGAATTTTTGCCTTGTTCCATTTTCCTAGTTCGTAACACATCTCTTATTTAAGCAGCAACCACAAAGACTTTGAAATGATTTATTCATTGGTGATAGTATTTTTTTCCGCCTAGTCTGAAAGGCAATATGCAGCACTTACTAAAAAATATGATAATTAATTTAAGACTACATTCGTGATATGTTTTGTTGGTATGACAAGGTAAATGTAATCTAAAAGAGATATGGGAACATTCAATGGCAAAATATGCCTAATATATACCAAAGAAATACGTCTTTAACCTGACATTATATTACATTATTAATTTGACCTTATTTACAGATTGCTATGGTCTATGAAAAAAATCCAATTATGAGATTATCCAAATCACGTGGTTTAGAAAATTCATTTTACTGGCTCATCGCTATATTAGGTGGAACTGAGGACTTGAGGTTTTGCTTAAAATATGTAAGGAATATATTTTATGTGGTCTAGCAGGAAAAGAACCGAAAATCTTTTATAAAATTATCTCTTATGGTGCGATCGCGGATTGTCTTTATAATCTGTTCCCTAATGTATCACAAACATTTCAATTTAAAGAAATATCTTAATTATTGACGCTCTTTTGTTGAAAATCCAACGTGTTGGGAACTTCATTGTGCTACTAAAAAGGCCTTAAGTAGTAGATTACGCGAACTCAGAAGATGAAGTGGAAATGTAGTTACCAGTGACTTGGCGTTGAAAAAACGCTCGTGTGACCGCGGCAACATAACAGCACAAAGCATAGCCACCCTCTTAAACAGTATCTGTGGTGATATTTAAAGATCTGGAAGAGGCTTTTGAACTAGAAGATCTTTCTATTTAGGAGACCCCGATTCAGAGGTGGATCAGACAAGCTCTTGACCTGGATAGATGACTTATGCCAGGAACAGAACGGCCCCAAAAAAGGCACCAAAGTCATCTATCAAAGCACTTGCCTCATGGAAATAGTACACCACAGGATGTGTCTTCAGTTCAGCCTTTTTGAACAACTTAATGTCCAGCATTCTCAATATGCACCCTTCAGAGGGGTAAAAAATTATCTATGTAGGCAATCTTGTAATCATCTCAACCGGTAGCGACTGACAAAGGAGAACCCAGTGTGTAATGTTATGTGACTGTTGGCCTATAAGTTATTTGTGTCACGTGTTAAG
>NC_091565.1:24200083-24218629 GCF_042767895.1 Penaeus vannamei
ATAGATGAGTAGATAAATTACTGATTGTTCTTTCCTTTTAAATGATATATTTTAGATCGTAATAATTTTATGATCTAGATTTACACATTAATACTATTATATAATTCTTTGACCATGCATCAAATGTAACACAGCTTGCCCACGCCTGTGTAGTTAGCCAGGGTGGTAAATAAAGGACTAAACTAAAAAATAAAAAATAAAAAAACGTGGAAAGACGAAATACTATTACATGGCGATATAAAAGTATGTATATAAGGTATATAAGCACATTACTTCCGTTTGTTTCTTTGTTTGCTGTTTTTTTTCGTTTGTTTTCTGATATTTCTAAATGTTATAAATATATTCTAATGAGAGTTTAACCAAAGGTGTGTTTTAACCTAACTTAGACGCTTATTACAGTTTGGTGGTGATGAGGCCCATGGTTTGGATCCAGGATTTTTTTTTTCTAACTCGAAAGGCTATGAACAGATTTGAATATTTTTTTTACCTTAGGTTTGTCTTAGCCTAATTAATATTCCATAAAATGGTGGTGATCCGGATCATTTGGCAATCCTACCTCCCCCTGGGATGGGGGGAGATTTGCATTTTCGAAATGTTTTGCTCATAGATCCAACTATATATGATGAAAACAAAGAAAATAAAATACTCCATATCATGTTTATTTGTATGAAAAATTTCTTCATTATCGTTTTTTGGACGCTTGCCAGATGTTTTAAATTACTTCGAAAAAATGAAGGTTAGTCTCATCTTATGTGAAATTTAATAAGCTTTCAGGAAATATTTTATTTTTTTATTATCTCCAATCATTACGTCACAATTGCCGATTTTCTAAGGTAACGTGAAAAAATATTTCAGTCGACATCGAAAATGGCTGCTACCACCTAAAAAAACGGTCGGGCCTTGAAATTTTCAGGGGAGAACCGGGAGCCTAGGAACTCCTTGAAAATACATTTAACTCAATTTCGGCAAGATGGGCCGCCGGAAAAAAAACCTTTACCGTCCTGCTGCATTTCCCTTATACAGGAGCGATAAGTGTTGATTCCTCGCCCGCAGTAAGGCGCTAAAGGCTGCTCTTCCCCTGCCTTAACCTAAGGTGCCTTACCTTGCACCAATATGGCGAGTCCCTTGCTTTGTGTATGGACCGTAAGATCGCTCGACCGTAAGTTAAGGCAAGGTCTAAATAAGTAATTCTGCAGACCTTGAGTCAAGGCACCTTACGGAGTTGCGGCATAACGCGTTTGAGAATCCGGCCCCTGGGGAAAAACACTGTCGTGCATGCCAGAAGCAAGGGAGCCGAGCTTGTTCTATACCAAAGACTTTTCTTGACCATCTGTAAACGATGACGTTATTAAGCTCGAAACGTCCGGCATCAAACACGGGACTCCCGAGTTTGATATGAGAGAGAGAGAGGGAGAGAGAGAGAGAGAGAGAGAGAGAGAGAGAGAGAGAGAGAGAGAGAGAGAGAGAGAGAGAGAGAGAGAGAGAGAGAGAGAGAGAGAGAGAGAGGGAGAGAGAATTGTGGAGTGGTGTATGTGGCTTGTGGTGTGGTGTGCTGTGTGTGGCGTCTGTTGTGGTGTGTGTGCTGCGTGTGGTGTGGTGTATGTGGCTTGTGGTGTGGTGTGCTGTGTGTGGCTTTTGTGTGGTGTGCTGTGTGTTGTGGTGTGTGTGCTGCGTGTGGTGTGGTGTATGTGGCTTGTGGTGTGCTGTGCTGTGTGTGGCGTGTGGTGTGGTGTGTGGGGCGTGTGATGTGGTGTGTGGGGCGTGTGATGTGGTGTGTGTGGCGTGTGGTGTGGTGTAGTGTGCGTGGCATGTGGTGTGGTGTAGTGTGTGTAGTATGTGGTGTGGTGTGTGTGGTGTGCTGTGTGGTGTGGTGTATGTGGCTTGTGGTGTGCTGTGTGTGGCGTGAGTGCTGCGTGTGGTGTGCTGTGCTGTGTGTGGCGTGTGGTGTGGTGTGTGGGGCGTGTGATGTGAGTGGCGTGTGATGTGTGTGTGGCGTGTGGTGTGGTGCAGTGTGTGTGGCGTGTGGTGTGGTGTGTGTGGCGTGTGGTGTGGTGTAGTGTGTGTGGTATGTGGTGTGGCGTGTGGTGTGGTGTGTGTGGCGTGTGGTGTGGAGTGTGGTGTGGTGTGTGTGGCGTGTGGTGTGGTGTGTGTGGCGTGTGGTGTGGTTAATGGTTAATGGTTAAATAAATGTGCTAGACATCTAAGGTCATATAGCACTATAGGAAGGTATAGTAAAGGGGGATGTCAGGTGATAGTTGCGATGTGTCAACTATCTAGAGTAGTGTTGAAAGGTTGAAGATGGGGGAAAAGGTTATGGTGGTTTAGGTAAGGGAGTTAGATCAAGTGAAGGATATTTATGCGTCTGAGGAAGGAGAACAAGTTGTCAAGGCAGAAACTGTGGGATTCTGTAAGGATGTCTGATATGTTGGGAGGTCAGTGAAGGGAGGATAGGTGTGGAAAAGCAGAGGTGTGTGCTGTATTAAAGCGTGGACAGGACAAGAGAATGTGTGGGACTGAAAGAGGGACGTTACATAGAGGACACAGGGGCGGGTCTGGGGCCGGATATACTAACGTCTTACGATATCGTAAATGGTCTGTTTATGTCGTAAAACAAGTTACTCTCTCGTTTCGCACAACAAACTTATTTTCAAAACACTCTCGAGGTCGTAAACACATCTCTGTACGAGAGACATTTACGGAGCCCGCAACCTCTCGTGACGCTTATCGTAGCGACCCTCCTCAGCTCATATCAGCTTCATAAATACTTTCAGGAGTAAGTAAATGTCACTTTGCCATGTGGAAATCAATTAATGTGCAAGAGCAACCTACTGAGGATCCATAGTAACGGAAAAAAAACAATATGACTAATGTAAATAAGGATTGGCCTTTGCCAATGCATAGAGGTGCGGAAACACTTGATGTAAATCACTCAATAAGTTTAATTTATCATGAATTAAAGGATCTCTAACACATCTTCAAGTACGAAATCTGAATGAAAATGCATAATTCCATCATTATGACTATTTTCCTCTATAGCAACAAAACATAATATTTGATAATAAATGTTACCAATAAACAAACACACCTCTTAATAGCCTAATGTAAAATTACATTTAACATTGGATACATTTCTTTATGAATAATGATTAAGATGAATGTTTTACTGGATTGTAACAAATTTCTATCATAATATCTTATGAAAATATAACGAAATGGACAGATGCTCTTTTGAAGGAAATAAGGGCTGATAGCTGGTGAGGGGTGTCTCGTTTGTAGGGATAGCTGTTCCAGGCTGCTCGTTTTAAGGAAGCACTTTGGTGCAATCAGAATTCTACCATGGAACACATTTAGAGATATAAGGTCTTGAAGTTCGAGGAATGGCTGTATAGGCAGCTCTTAGGATCGTGGTTGTAAAACATTGTAGCATATCTGAAATGGACGGTAAGGTGGGTGGAGAGATAGGTATAGTAGAGACTGAAGTGAATGTATGCCAGTCAGCTCTATCAAAGCCCCAGAGTGGAGGATTAGGAAGTGGTACATATGAAGTAGGAGAAAGGAGTACTGGGAAGTGGTCAAGAACTGACCAATGGAAATCTAAATGTAGTGAAGGAGAGGATAGAGAGAGGTCAAGGCATGAAAAGGATTGTGTGCGTATGTCAAAGTGTGTGGGGAGATCTGAATTAAGAATAATTAGGTTACTTGTGAAGAGGAGGCGTTTTAGAGATCGGCCTCGGGAGTTGGTGGTAGAGTCATCCTACAGAGTGAGGCGGCAGTTGAAATCACCAACTATGAGTTTCAAAGGCAGTAAAGTCAATGGGATGGGATGGGGAGAAGTAGACTGAAATCACTGTGATCCAGCGGCGAAGAAAGATGCGAATAACTGTGCACGGGGCAGAAGTTTGTATGGGAGGTATAACACAAGGTGTTTTATGATGGATAAGTATAGACGAGACATAAAGGGAGTGTAGGGAAGAGAAAAAATGGTAATTGGGAATTGGAATAGGTGGGTGTGTGAGGAAAGTCTTTTGGAGGCAGATAATAGATGGATTATAAGAAGTAAGGATATGACGTAGGTCTGGTCTATGAGAACGGAAACCGTGAATATTCCAATATAGGAGAGCTATAGCTTATGAGTGATATCGCATACGGTACATATTAGGGAATTTGGGGGAGGAGCTAGGGGGTGTGAAGGAGCTGTATTAGAAGGTAGGGACTTTGGGGAAGGGCATTGTTGTCACATGAGTGATTCTCGTGCGTATCCGGGGGGAGTGCAAAGGATAGAGGGGATGGAGGGAGGGAGAATGTGCCTATAGTTGGGGTTGAAGGGGGTGGGTTGTGTTGGGAGGGAGTAGATGTGGGGGAGTATTAGTGGTAGGAGGATGCATAGTTTGAGTTGAAGTGGATGTGTTGTCTTGGGAGGCCTTAGGACGAAGGGGTGTTGGGGTGCTATGAGTAAGAGGGGGATGGATATCAGGAGAATGGGCATTGGGAGGATGGATATCGGTGGTGGACGGAATTGAGGCGGTTAGGTTATGTTGAGAGGGAGTAGGAGGAAGGGGTGTAGGGGGAATATTAGTAGGAGGGGTATAATATCGGCAACCACTTCAAGTGTGGAGGGAGCATGATTTATGATATCTTGTGTCTTAAGCATATAGTGCTAAAGATTCAGTTTCTGATCTGACTGTTACAAGACGGGAGCGATCCCGTCTGGTATAAAAAGGGACTCTGCTTACTTGTTTTTGGAGGCACTGTTGAAAGAGAAGAGTGTTGCCTGAGTAAGGAGCGGTAGAAGGGATCACGAAAAATCGGTCCCATTTAGATGGGCTAAAAACAGAGTATTTAAGATAACTGTAGGGTTGGTGGTGGTGGATGGTCGGGGGCGTGTGGAAGAGGGAGTATTTCGGAATGATGGAGAATAAGGCTACAAGGTAGTAATAAGGGAGGATTGGGTGCTTGCTGAAGATTGCGGGGGTAGAATTGATGAATTTGAGGAAGTTGGGTGGGTAGGAATGTCTTTCTGGAGATTGATTCTCTGCTTGGGTGTGTAATGCACTAGTAGGCATTGAGGAGTGGGTTGTAGTTTCAGTGTTCGGAGTCGTGGTCAAAGGAGAGCCTGGTTGGGGCTATTTGATAAAGGGGCTAGCCTCATTGCCTCTAATTAAGGGATTACATTTTCATTACTGGTCATGGGGAACCTGGATTATATAAAAGGCATCAACTGGTCCACCTCCATCGCTAGTGAAAGGTAAGGGCTAGATTAGTCGGGAGTACCTTGCCCATGGGTCCCGCAGGCCGTTCAGGACTGGCACAAGGTCAGCCTTTCATCCTCTCAGCACGGCTCTCACACCTTAGGAAGTAGATAGTAGAAGGGGATGGAAACAAAAGCTGGAGGGGGAAAAGACCATGCAAAATTAGTTGAGTCGAGGGCTGAGGCATTGGGTCTCAGTCTCCGTCTCCTAAGCCCCCCCACGACAACAACGGGCAAGGGATTGGGGCGTGTGGTGAGGTGTGTGGCGTGTGTGGAATGTGGTGTGTGGCGTGTGTGGCTTGTGGTGTGGCGTGTAGTGTGGTGGGTGTGGCATGTGGTGTGTGTGGCGTGGTGTTGTGAGTGGAGTGTGGCGTGGTGAGTGTTGCATGTGGTGTGGTGTGTGTGGCGTGTGGTGTGGTGTGTGGCGCGTGGTGTGGTGTGTGTGGCTCGTGGTGTGATGAGTGTAGCGTGGAGTGTGTGGCTTGTGGTGTCGTGTGTGTGGCGTGTGGTGTGTGTGTGGCGCGTGGTGTGGTGTGTGTGGCGTGTGGTGTGTGCGGCATGTGGTGTGGTGTGTGTGGCTTGTGGTGTGATGAGTGTAGCGTGGAGTGTGTGGCGTGTGGTGTCGTGTGTGTGGCGTGAGGTGTCGTGTGTGTGGCGTGAGGTGTGTGTGTGGCGTGTGGTGTCGTGTGTGTGGCGTGTGGTGTCGTGTGTGTGGCGTGTGATGTAGTGCGTGGCATGTGGCGTGGTGATTCTGGCGTGTGGTGTAGTGAATGGCGTGTGGTGTGGTATGTGTGGCGTGTGGTATGGTGTGGTGTGTGTGGCGTGGTGTGGTGTATGCGGCGTGATTTCTGGTGTGGCATGTGGTGTGGTGTATGGCTTGTGGTGTGGTGAGTGTGGCGTGTGGAGTGGTGTGTGTGGCGTGTGGTGTGTGTGGCATGTGGTGTGGTGGGTGTGGCCTGTGGTGTGGTGTGTGCGGCTTGTGGTGTGGTGAGTGTGGCGTGTGGTGTGGTGAGTGTGGCGTGTGGTGTGGTGTGTGTGGCAAGTGGTGTGGTATGTGTGGCTTCTGGTGTGGTGTGTGTGGCATGTGGTGTGGTGTGTGTGGCGTGTGGTGTGTTGCGTGTGGTGTGGTGTGGTGAGTGTGCCGTCTGGTGTGGTGAGTGGCGTGTGGTGTGGTGTGTGTGACGTGTGGTGTGGTGTGTGTCATATGGTGTGGTGGGTGTGGCATATGGTGTGGTGTGTGGCATGTGGTGTGGTGTGTGTGGCGTGTGGTGTGGTGGCGTGTGGTGTGGTGTGTGTGGTATGTGGTGTGGTGTGTGTGGTATGTGGTGTGTGTGGTATGTGGCATGTGGTGTGGTGTGGTGTGTGTGGCGTGTGGTATGGTGTGTGGAGTGTGGTGTGTGTTGCGTGTGGTGTAGTGTGTGGCATGTGGCATTGTGTGTGTGTGGCTTGTGGTGTGGTGTATGTGGCGTGTGGCATTGTGTGTGTGGCTTGTGGTGTGGTGAGTGTGTGATGTGTGGTGTGGTGTGTGTGGCGTGTGGTGTGTGTGTGGTGAGTGGCGTGTGGTATGGTGGGTGTGGAGTGTGGTGTGGTGTGTGGCGGGTGGTGAGGTGTGTGTGGCATATGGTGTGGTGTGTGTGGCTTGTGGTGTAGTGTGTGTGGCATTTGATGTGGTGTGTGTGGGATTTGGTGTGATGTGTGTGGCGTGTGATGTGTGTGTGGCGTGTGGCATTGTGTGTGGCGTGTGGTGTGTGTGTGGCGTGTGGTGTGGTGTGTGTTGCGTGTGTGGTGAGTGTAGCGTGTGGAGTGATATGTGTGGCATGATGTGTGTCTGGCATGATGTGTGTGTGGCGTGTGGTGTGGGTGGTTTGTGCTGTGTGTGACGTGTGGTGTGGTGGGTGTGGCATGTGGTGTGGCGTGTGCTGCGTGTGTGGTGAGTGTGGCGTGTGGTGTGGTATGTGTAGCATGATGTGTGTGTGGCATGATGTGTGTGGCGTGTGTCGCCTGTGGTGTGTGCGGCATGTGGTGTGGTGTGTGTGGCTTGTGGTGTGTGTGGCTTGTGGTGTGTGTGACGTGTGGTGTGGTGTGTGTGGCGTGTGTGGCATGTGGTGTGGTGTGTGTGGCGTGTGGTGTGGTGTATGTGGTATGTGGTGTGGTGTGTGTGGCATGTGGTGTGGTGTGTGTGTGGTGTGGTGTGTGTGGCGTGTGGTATGGTGTGTGGCGTGTGGTGTGGTGTGTGTTGCGTGTGGTGAGGTGTGTGTGGCGTGTGGTGTAGTGTGTGGCGTGTGGCATTGTGTGTGTGTGGCTTGTGGTGTGGTGTATGTGGCGTGTGGCATTGTGTGTGTGGCTTGTGGTGTGGTGAGTGTGTGATGTGTGGTGTGGCGTGTGTGGCGTGTGGTGTGGTGTGTGTGGCGTGTGGTGTGTGTGTGGTGCGTGGCGTGTGGTGTGGTGGGTGTGGAGTGTGGTGTGGTGTGTGGCGTGTGGTGTGGTGTGTGTGTGGCGTGTGGTGAGGTGTGTGTGGCATATGGTGTGGTGTGTGGCGTGTGGTGTGGTGTGTGTGGCTTGTGGTGTGGTGTGGCGTGTGGTGTAGTGTGTGTGGCATTTGATGTGGTGTGTGTGGGATTTGGTGTGGTGTGTGTGGCGTGTGATGTGTGTGTGGCGTGTGGCATTGTGTGTGGCGTGTGGTGTGTGTGTGGCGTGTGGTGTGGTGTGTGTTGCGTGTGTGGTGAGTGTGGCGTGTGGTGTGGTATGTGTGGCATGATGTGTGTGTGGCATGATGTGTGTGTGGCGTGTGGTGTGGTGTGTCGCCTGTGGTGTGTGTGACTTGTGGTGTGGTGTGTGTGGCTTGTGCTGTGTGTGACGTGTGGTGTGGTGTGTGTGGTATGTGGTGTGGTGTGTGTGGCATGTGGGGTGGTGTGTGTTGCGTGTATGGTGAGTGTGGCGTGTGTTGTGGTATGTGTGGCATGATGTGTGTGTGGCGTGCGGTGTGGTGTGTCGCGTGTGGTGTGTGCGGCATGTGGTGTGGTGTGTGTGGCTTGTGGTGTGTGTGACGTGTGGTGTGGTGTGTGTGGCGTGTGTGGCATGTGGTGTGGTGTGTGTGGCATGTGTGGTGTGTGTGGCATGTGGTGTGGTGTGTGTGGCATGTGGTGTTGTGTGTGTGGCATGTGGTGTGGCGTGTCTGGCATGTGGTGTGGTGTGTGGCGTGTGGTGTGGTGTGTGGCGTGTGGTGTGGTGTGGTGTGTGTGGCGTGTGTCGCGCGGTGTGTGGTGTGTGTGGCGTGTGGTGCGGTGTGTGGCGTGTGACGTGGTGTGGTGAGTGTGGCGTGTGTGGCGTAAATGAGTGAGTGAGTGTGTGTGGTGTGTGAATGTGTGAATGTGTGAATGTATGTGTGTGTGTGTGTCTGTGGTGTGTGTGACATGTGGTGTGTGTGACATGTGGTGTTTGTGACATGTGGTGTGTGTGGCGTAAATGAGTAAGTGTGGTGTGTGTGTGGTGTGTGTGAGTGTGAGTGAGTGAGTGAGTGTGTGTGTGTGGTGTGGCATGTGGTGTGGTGTGTGTGGCGTGTGGTAAGTGTGGCGTGTGTGTGGCATGTGTGGTGTGTGTTACATGTGCTGTGGTGTGTGTGACGTGTGTGGCATGTGGTGTGGTGTGGTGTGTGTGGCATGTAGTGTGGTGTGTGTGGCATGTAGTGTGGTGTGTGTGGAATGGTGTGTGTGGCATGTGGCGTGGTGTGTGTGGCGTGTGGTGTGGTGTGTTTGGCGTGTGGTGTGGTGTGTTTGGCGTGTGGTGTGGTGTGTGTGGCGTATGGTTTGGTGTGTTGTGTGCGGCTTGTGGTGTGGTGTGTTGTGGTGTGCGGCTTGTGGTGTGGTGTGTGTGGCATGTGGTGTGGTGGTGCACGGTTTCTATGTCGCGCGGACACTATGACCTGGAAGGAAAGTCGCGAAGCTGTATGCCGGGGGTGACTCTGCCCTAATTACTCTAACTTCCGCTACTGTTTCAACATTGCGGACAGATGACCTTATGTTTCAACGTTCCTTTCAGCCGTGTGCCTTCTGTCTTGTGATCTTGCTATAACAATGAATTTTCAAGGAGGAAACATCACAACACATCACACAGGTCCTCTCCCCTGTGGTGTTCACACTTCACAGGCCCTCTCTCCTGTGGTGTGCAGAGAGAGATCACCCAATTGGCGAGGCATTATTGTCACCCACTTGGCGTGATCCTCCAGAGCTAAAGCCTCCAGACTTGAGCTTGATTTTGATACTCTTTGACTACACAGAGAGCTCCGCCAATTTCTCGTGGTTCACCGCGACAATTGGCCAGGCCTTCTCTTGTAGTAAGTGCCCCACTACCGCTCCCTTGGAGAGCGAGGTTACAAACCAGGTCTGGACCCTCTGGTCCTGGACATAGTTTGTGGCCATGCACCAAGGGCGACTTTTCGGTGTCTAACTCTTGCCCTCTCTTTCTGACTTCCTGGTGCAGCCTGGGCCTGCGGGAAACGTTGATTTCCAACATTCGCCTGGGCTGCGGTGACGTGATCACACCCCCCTTGTAGCAGGATTGGGGTGCAGAGCGTTTACCACACCAAAACTCCGAGTTCAGCCCACCCAGGGGGATCTCCTGTCCTGTGGTGCTGAAGGGTCGAGTGTAGGGATCAGAGCTTTTTGTGAGGCCCTTCTTAAGACTTCACCCAGAGAGGAGGTATAAAGATAATCCCCGAAAGGGGACCAATCTATTTCCAACTCTCTAAATGACCACAATATGAATCAGACCATGGCAGTCACCCTGGAGCCTTTCAAGGCTGCAGGGGGGCGAAAGAAAACCCAAAAGCAGGCCGAACGTGTCCGGCCTGCTGAACCGAGCAAGGACAAGACAGAAACACCAACCACAAAGTCTGTCCATGCACACCAGACTGAGGGAAGCCTGAACTCCCCTCAGAACTCCCTCAGTCAAGAAGGGGCTCCAGCTGTACCAGCCAAAACAGCTGCCCCCACTTCCAAAGACCTTAAATCCCTGCAAAGGGGAGGCGTGAAGCGACGAAGGGTGGAAACTGACTCTGAAGAAGAGGCAGAACACACCCCAAGTCGACTAACGCGGTTTAAAGTACCAAAAAAACCTGAAGACTTCGACAATGCATACCAGCTGGTAAGGGCATTGGAGAAGGAAAGACATGTGAGATTATCAATCCGAATCTCCAGAGATGAGGGCATGATCATTGCCCCCAAAGACAAAGCCACCATGAACTTCCTGCAGGAAATCAAGGTGCTAAAAGATGGGAGGAAGGTGTGTATCTCACCACTGACCTCCCAAGAGAAAAAGTCCAAGATGGTGCTACTTGGCTTTCCACTAGGGTTCGACATGGAGGTGATCACGTCTCTCCCACAAGTGGTGGAGGCTTCCCGCATGACCAAAGGGAAGTCTCCAACCAGGCAAGTCCTGGTTATCCTCAAGGAAGCCCCAATCACCACCCTTGATCTGGGTAACTGGGGCTCATACAAGCTCAGGACATACGTGCCAGAGCCCTTGAGGTGTTTCACGTGCCAGAAATTTGGGCATCACCAGGCCAACTGCAAGGCCAAAGCCAA
Organism: Penaeus vannamei; assembly: GCF_042767895.1. Classification (NCBI taxonomy): domain Eukaryota; kingdom Metazoa; phylum Arthropoda; class Malacostraca; order Decapoda; family Penaeidae; genus Penaeus; species Penaeus vannamei. The sequence goes on from NC_091565.1 coordinate 24,210,914, forward strand.
ATGTGGTGTATGCAGCGAGGCACATGAAACCGAAGTGTGTATAATGGCACACAAAGATGGCCAGGACACAACAGCCAAGTGTCCAAACTGTGCCAAAAAACATCATGCCTGGAGCCTGGCTTGCTCTGTCAGGAAAAAGACAGTGATTAAAAAGCAGGAGCTAGCCAAAAAGCGTCCTGACTTTGTCCCTGCGCCCCCAGGCACCTATGTCTGGGGCCAAAACAAAAAACAAAATCAAAAAGAAAAGACTCCCCGACCTCCTAAGAGGAAGGAGTCGCCCCCACAGAGAAAATTGGATACCTCTAACAGAGAGGAATTCCCCAAGCTTGCTAGTGGCAAAACAACAAAAAAGAACCAAAGGGAAAAAGGTTCAAAGTCCACAGCAATGGTCACCCCAGTAGATGATAATCTTTTCTTTGACAAGAAAGATATGACTCTCCTGTTGAGTGCTGTAGTTTCTGCAGTAGCAACGGCCTTGGGGAGGACCAGCGAGGAGGCGGAGAAAGCAGTGCAGGTCGCCATGACGGCTATGACCCAAACTGTAGCAGCTCTGAAGGGAAGGAAGCTAGAAGCCTCCAAACCGATAACGAGCAGCGCCACCCTCCCTAAATCCTCGGATGGCAGGCTAGCTTCAAGAGAAACATTACATAAAACCCCAGCTAGTCTGTCAGGACAGGTTGAAACTGTGCAGCAGACCGAGTCTGTACAGCCAAAGTCTCCTCCTCTGACCCGAGGTGACACTTCCAACCTAGGCCCTACACCCCTCGGTAGAGCCTTAACCGGAGTGTCTGACTTAGAGGAAGTTGTACAATCCTCAATCAACGAGGATCTGTATTTATCTGATGCCACCAGCACTGGGGCATCTGAAGCTGAAGCAAGTGACACTGAGTAACCATCATGGCACACAATCTAAGCATACTGCAGTGGAATATCTGTAGCTATAAAAGCAAGAACTCCTTTCTCCAGTCAATTGTGCGAGCAAGGAGCATTGACGTCGTCATGCTCCAGGAGACACTAACAATGGGATCCGTGTGCTTCTCAGGATATCATGCCTTCACCACTCCAAACCTGGATGGTGCTAGAGGCCTGATGACCCTGGTAAAAGAAGCTATCCCTTGCTCCTTAATAGCCAACCCGCCGCACTGTGGAGATGGTGTTGAATCTCTTGCTGTTGAGATTCAGCTACCTGGGGGCTCTATAAAAATATACAATATTTATAGCAAACCACTGTGTGAGAGCTTAGATCTAAACCAGGTCTGTGCTACTGTAGCACAAGACCGAGTGATCATAGGGGGAGACTTCAATGCACACATGGCCATGCTGAATCCCCGCAAAAGGCCGAACGCGGCAGGCATTCACATAGCAGAAGTGCTTGAGACATTCCCTGAGATCGCTCTTCTCAACACCAAAGAACCAACGCATGTGAAGGGAGGGGTCCTAGACCTCACCTTTGCCACTGCAACAATGGTGGAGAGAATTCGGTGATGTGTCGATGATACGGTTACTAGTGATCACTACGGCATAGTCACCACACTAATGGATGCAGGTCCAGCCCAAAGACCACATCACATTCCTAAATGGAAAACTGACAAGGCCAACTGGTTTGCCTTCCAAGAAGGCTTGTCTCGATGTCTGAAAGACAATGAACCCAATAACAATAATGAAAACGTGGATGTGCTAGAGGCAAGGCTAATCTAGGCCATAAACCAGGCAGCCTCACAAACCATTGCCAAAACTCGCCCATGGTCCAGAACTCACAAAGACGCCTGGTACTATAATGACGAGATCAAAGAGGTCAACCACAGGGTTAATATGTGTAGAAAAAAATTCCAACAGCAAAGATCTCCCGACAATCTGGCCCTTTTGAGGGAAGCTGTTGTGGATGCCAAGGAAACTGCCAACAGAGTAAGGCAGGAAAAATGGCTGGAATGGTGCCAATCTTTTGGGCACCAGACCAGCCTTACAGAGTTGTGGAAACGGGTCAGGCAAGCGACAAGCCGCCAAGCCCCGAAATGCACTCATCATGACCCACAATCAGAGGCTAACAGATTGGTGCTTGAGTTCTCTGCCAGAACCAGCACCAACAATCTGCCTCCAATGATGAGAAAAACAACAAAACTTAAATCCAGAAAGGCTTGCTCTCATAAGAGACAAGGCACTCGAAGCTGATGAAACAGATGCCTTGTTCTCTCTTAGGGAACTAAGAAAATCATACAAATCCAGTTCTGGGTCAGCACCGGGATCTGATGGGATCTCTCACCCCATCATTTCGCATCTAGGCCTTGCAGGAGAACTTGCATTCTTGCAGGTTATCAACAAATGCTGGCAAACAGCCACGGTGCCCCAGAGCTGGAAACAAGCCACAATAGTTCCCATCCCAAAGCCAAAGGAGCCTGGCAAGTACCATCTCTCTTCTCAGCTGCCTGGGTAAAACAGCTGAAAAGATGGTACTCAACAGGCTCCGATGGAAAACGGATCCCCCCCATGAACACCTGCACGGGTTCACAAGGTGTAAGAGCACTGCTCATAGCATTTCCACACTCTTAAGCACAATCTGCACCTCGCCCGCCGTGGTTGTCTTCCTTGACCTGGAGAAGGCTTTTGAGTTGGCAAGTCCACTTGCCATTCAAGAGACCCTAATCCACAAAGGAGTCAAAGGCAGACTCTTGGCCTGGATAGCTATTTTAAAAATAGATCAGCAAATGTCAGATTTCAAGGCCACCTCTCACAGCTTATGCCACTTGAAAATGGAACTCCTCAGGGAGGGGTTCTTAGTCCAGCCCTGTTTAATACCCTCATGTCCAACATACTCGACATTCACCTGCCAGAGGGATGCAAGATCATCTCTTATGCAGATGACTTGGCAATCATAGCCTCTGGCAATCACTGCCTTACTAGAGCTCAGCGTTGTCTGAACCTGGTGTCTGAAGAGTGTTGTAGGACGGGTCTAAAAATATCAGCAGCAAAATCCAAAGCAATGGCACTGAGAACCAATGTCAGAAACAAAAAACTCACTATACAGGGTATGGATCTGGAATAGGTGAAGGATTATCTATACCTTGGTGTATGGGTAGGACACACACTCACTTTCAAAAAGGAGATCCAATACCTGCTTGACAGAACCAAGGAAAGACTGTCAGTCATGAAAGTCATGACAGGGAGACACATAGGAGCAGGACACAAAGTACTAAGATCATTCTATGTACATGCTGTCCGTTCTATTATTGACTATGCATCTGTCGCCCTCATTGCTTCCAGCACAACATTAAAAGAAAAACTGGAAACAATACAAAACGAAGCAGCCAGGATGATTCTAGGTGCACCTAAGTGGACAAAGGTCATCAACCTCCTGCTGATGAAGCTGATTTACCGTCCATGGACACTAGAATAGATCTAATGGCAGCACAGTTCCTTTCCAAGGTCCTGCAGGCACCCAGAAACTCCTATCTAAGACAAAGAGTTCTCAGACGCCTACAAGATTACCAGTTGTTTGCAGACAATTCCTGGCTCACACATACAGCCAGAGTTTTGATACGCTTTCAGCTAAAAGAATCATTGCTTGCCATGGGTATGGACTCCCCTCACCCTGATTACAAAGAACCCCCGCCGTGGGCAAACGAAATGATCGAATTCTCAATTCTAAATCTCACAATGAGAAAAGATCAATATTCCATGCCTAGCCTAAGGGCACAAGCACAAAGGGTCATTGAACAAATAACTCCACCGGGTAGTATAACTTACTACACGGACGGATCCGTGGATCCAATAAACCATACTGCAGGCGCCGGCTTTGCAACAAAGGATACCACAGCATCCATTAGGGTCACTGACAATGCCTCAACGCTTCAGGCTGAAACGGTTGCGATCATGGAAGCATTGACACACTCGTCCCTGAGGGGAGGGCACGTTGTCATTCATACAGATTCAAGAGCAAATATTGACAGCTTACAGCATAGCATGCCCCCAGATAACATCTACCTCTTGACAACAGTACTATACATAGCCCAAAGAATCCTTAGTCAAGGAAGAAGAATCATCATAAACTGGGTCCCAAGCCACATAGGCATACAAGGGAACGAGCTTGCTGATAAACTAGCCGAAAAGGGCAGGGGTATGCCCCCATCCTCCATGATCGTTAAACCCAGCCGAAGGGGACTGAGCCAAAGTACCAAAGGTGCAGCGTGTGCGGTCCTCCGGGGAGCACATAGAGAAAACATCACAAAATCGCTCGCTGCCAAGTGGTACTCAGATGCTTCAGGCTATGAGCCACTGGCCCTTCCTCCAAATACAAAAAGAGGTACCGAAGTCAACTATTCAGACTAAGACTAGGTTACCAATGCGCTTGGCAAATTATTGACAGTGAGACTGGGAGGATATGTAAACACTGTGGCGAGCCTAACGCCACCCTGTTACATTACTTGCAGAATTGTATACACACACAATTTCTGAGGCAGGGACCACCCACCACAGCCGCCGGGCTGGTAAAAAGGGTGTGCAACATGCTTTCTCCGTGGCAGCTGGATCGCTTGCTTGCAATCCAGCCACCGCGATAAGCATGCAGTTCAAAGAAAACATCTGAGCTAACTAGAAATAGTTAACACAGGCCGGGCCACTCCAGAGAAAAGGCCCGGGCGAAGCATGACTTCGCAAATCTAACTGAACTGAACTGAGGAGACATCATTCAGCATGGAGAATTCAACCGAGCTTCCATTACCACCCTACCCCGAGCTCGATGTTTCATCGCACGAGGGATTGAATGAAGATTACCCTCCGCCACCTTCTCTTGTCAATGTCCCCGAGGCCTGTCGCATTATATCGTCATACCGGGCGACTGTGAAACTCAGAGTTGGCCAGCATCTCTTTACGAAGGAAAAGGACCACCAGGACAAAGTTCTGTGGAGATGCGAAGACAGAACCTGTGGTGCCAGGGTTCACACCGTCAATGGGGAAAAAGTGAAGTGGCAAAACCCCATCTACAGACATTCTGCTGTCCCTGGGAAGGCCGGGGTGGAGGAGATACTAGCAGCAATGAAGGGACGTGCTGCCGCAACAGCAGAGCCCATCTCACATATTGTTAACACATGCTGGATGTTATTTCCACCTGGGCCAGTCTGTCTGGAGAAGCATCCAGAATCTTGGCCTCGCAGCGCGGTATAGAGAAGATGCTGCCTTCGCCACCCGGGTCAGGAGGTTCCTGGCTCTGGCATTTGATCCGCTGGCTGACGTCCACCACTACACGAGGATACTCCTTGCAGACGAAATTTCCAAGGATGATGGGCTTCTGGACTTGGCAAAATATTTCCAGGAAACCTATGTCGGCCACCTGATTCATGGTGACATGGAAATTCCTGGGAAATTTCCATATCAGACATGGAACATGTATCAACGAGTGAAGGATGCTCTGCCCCGAACAAACAATGCATTGAAAGGATGGCACAATGGGTTTGCCAGGATGTTACCGGACCACCCTCAGCTGCCGCTGCTCGCTGCAAAATATCAAAAGGAGCAGCACAAATTAGCTCTGAATCGCGAGCACCATGCAGCTGGCAGGAAGCATCCCTCGAGTCAGAAGAAGTACCAGCTCGTAAATAAGAGGATTAAATCCCTAATTACAAAATTAAAAACTTATACGCTTGTGGATTTGCAATATCTGGATCAAATAGCCAAAGTAATGGTGATCACCACTGAACAATAAAGGTATGCTCATCACAAAATATTTCATTAATACCTAAAGAAAAAGAAAGATATATGATCATGTATCATACCAGTGTTATTATGTATTTTATATACTAAATTATTTTTGCTGCAATTTCAACACCTTCCTAAATCTTATCTGTCAACAATGAACAGCGATGTACTGACATAAATGGCAACGTGCCTTCCCCGCGACATTTTATCCGCTTGCGAAACGGACGCTGTGCCACAGCGCGATGTGGCTACATTAGGTCCGCGACATAGTGTCCCAGCGACATAGTATCCTAGAACCGTGTGTGGCGTGTGGTGTGGTGTGGTGTGTGTGGCGTGTGGTGCGGTGTGTGTGGCGTGTGGTGTGGTGTGTGTGTAGCTTTTGGTGTGGTGTGTGTGGCGTGTGGTGTGGTGTGATGTGTGTGACTTGTGTGGCGTGTGGTGTGGTGTGGTGTGTGTGGCTTGTGGTGTGGTGAGTGTGGCATGTGGTGTGTGTGGCGCGTGCTGTGGTGTGTGCGGCGTGTGTGTGTGTAGTGTGTGTATGTAGTGTGTGTGTGAATAGTGTGTGTGTGTATAGTGTGTGTGTATAGTGTGTGTGTGTATAGTGTGTGTGTGTGTGTGTGTGTGTGTGTGTGTGTGTGTGTGTGTGTGTGTGTGTGTGTGTGTGTGTGTGTGTGTGTGTGTGTGTGTGTGTATGTGTGTGTGTGTGTGTGTGTGTGTGTGTGTGTGTGTGTGTGTGTGTGTGTGTGTGTGTGTGTGTGTGTGTGTGTGTGTGTGTGTGTGTGTGTGTGTGTGAGTTAGAGAGTGAGTGAGAGTGAGTGTATAATGGTCTCTAATTCAGTTATAAAGAGTCCCCCAATACTGATTGACAGGGCCAGAGAAACACACCGTCTTTGTTGATTGTTTATTAAGAAGGCACGATGAAGTTAACTTGGGTTTCGTTGGTAGCTTGGCAGGTAACTCGTCTTCAGCTTCCACGGGTTGTCGGGATGGTCGCGGCGAGCTAGGGCGTTGTTCTGACCCTGAGGGTGGTGAGTGAAGAAGTGAGGCTGGGTCAAACAAGGTCGCTGCGAGGTCGGGTTTATCTTCTGACCTCTGGCGGCCCAGCATGGCGAGCCTCGTGTCGTACAGCGCGGGCATATATTTAGAACACGCCACGTGGTAGTCGGTACTAACAACAGGCGTACGAATATGGTACGTTTTATTAGTGACTCCCATAGTGAATATAGCATACTGCATAGCAGAACCTACGGCAATCTCGCAGACCACGTGCATTCATATCTAGTGGTCCGCATGGTCTCCACGTGCGTGCCCACGCTCGCTGTCTGCCCCTCGCTTCACTCCCAAGCCAAGCTCTCTAAGTATAGAAGCCGTGCCGCGGTCAAAGGACATATAAGGCTTGACCTGGGTCGGCCGAACCCTCATTCCCATTCGCTCTAACTAACTAAAATGGAAAGAAGAGGGGGGGGAAGGAAGAGTGGGGATAGGAGAAGGATAAGGAGGAGGAAAAGAATTTCAGGAGGAGAAGAAGGAGCCGGGGCTTCACCCAGCCTGCGGGGTAAACCTGGGGTAATAGTGGAGTGGGTTTGTTGAAAGAGGAAAAGGATCGAGGGGCTCAGCGCCATCGGCAGACTCGCGTGTTCACCGCGCGGCCGCACCCCGCGGGATCGTGCGGCAAGGCAAGGTCGCGACTCGTGGCGCGGGGAATACCCCACGACCTTGAGCGCGGCTCGCCTCGCCACAATTTTCCCACGGGGAGTGGAGCCCCGCTATTGTGTCCACGGAGCCTCTCGGCTAACTGAGGGGGAGGTGGAAAGAAGTTAGCAGGTTTTTGGCGCCATCTTGGGTATGCTCTGGGCACGGCCTCTTCGGCCGTGGCTCCTGGGCTGTCCCTCGGCTAACCATCACTGCTGAAGCGGGGTGAAGCTCGGGTGAGGCCACATAGAGGCTGGCCACTCCCGCCCGGGTCGAGAGGAGATTTCTCTCCCTCGGCCGCAGGTCTTCCGGAGGGGCGCGGCTCGGGCGGCCTCA
>NC_091565.1:24219129-24235276 GCF_042767895.1 Penaeus vannamei
TCTCGGGGCTCTGGAGTAGTTTTTTGTGATTCCCAAAGCGCTCTTCGGACACTAAATTCCTTCAAAACAGATGGTGATGAGGGAATTGTAAACTGCATTAAGCGTAACGTAACTTATGAAAGAGAGCGCAATTTTAACATTCAATTTGTATGGATACCATCTCATGTTGGTATACGCAAGCATGACCATGTAGACAATTTGGCGAAAGAGGCTTGTAGCAAAGATATTGTAAATATCGATCTTGGGATGCCTCTTGCTAGGGTTGCACACATATTAAAAAGTTCTCATAAAGAAGAACTGATAGAGCTGACGAGTTCACAAAGGCCTGAAAGCTGTAGTATAAGGCACTACGATCAGTATAGAGATTGTAAGCCATCCTATGGGTGACACCGAAGTAAAACCAGACAATGTGACGTAGTTATTGCCAGAATATTTAGGTTATAGAATGTACTGGCAACTGCAAGGTGCAAGAAGTGCAGATGAATCTAGATGTAGACTGTGTACCGAGGAAAATAAGCGAACGCTTGAGCACTATATCTCGGAGTGTCATGTGATACAGCCTTTCAGACCAACTAACATGAGGTATAAAGAACTGTGATTATTTTACAGAATCTGATACATTGGAAGATATACTCATGCTATATCCTAATTTTACTATGTAACACTATCATAATCATAAAACGCACCACAGAACACTTTTTTTGTAAACACAAAGGCAAAGGTAGATCAAAGGTAATATACGTTTGCATGCTGTATGACATATTCCCATTTTACCATGTACAGTTACTATAATCACAGAATACTGTACTCTGTTGAATGTATGTGAATATATGTAACACTCTGTAATAACGATTGCCCACGCCTGAGCAGTTAGCCAGGGTGGTAAATAAACTTACTTGACTTAACTTAACTCACTCCGTGACCTCACACGAAGAGGTCGTGTGGTGCCCTGCTCCGGTGCCCTCGCCCCTTACACATGATCTCTGGTGTCATGTACGAGGAAATTGTACAAGTTCATGAATCTTTTAAGTGCGCATATTCCTCGCAATTGAAACGTCATGAGAGTAGTGATGTGAACATGGTTATGTTTTAAATTCAATTGAATTAACTCCTCCACCGAGTGCCAAGTACTGTGTTAGTGACCGTTGGAACTGAGTGCTCCATTGTCCCGAGCGCCATAATTCACCTGTCACGAGGCGGGCGAGCCACCACCCCCACGATGGGGGAAAACCGCAAAGTAAACACTGAGGGGGAGGACTCGCGGGATAACTGTCCCACCCTTCCCACGGCTGAAAAGTGCGCCTCAGCCTGTGATTCAGTGTTCAGGCCCGCTGAACCCATCGCCATGCAAGAGGCACGAAATGACGGTGATGCCCAGGTGGGTGACGCTGACGCTGACCAAGGAGGTGACGGCTTCACGTTAGTGGGCCCGAAAAAGAAAAAAGCCCAGTAACGCCAGCAAGACGCCACTCGCACCGAGGAAAGACTACGTCCGTTTCGCCTTCCCTGAAGGCACCACGAAAAAAAAAAAAATGAAATGGCTACAGGACCTTGGCAACCCATCTTCGAACCTGCGGGGTACACCCATTGACCTTGAGAGAGGGACACGCTCTCCTCGCCATATATCTGTCTTATTGGAGGCATTACCTTCAAATCATGTGATGAAAAAAAGAGATCAGAAAAATATGACACACATTATAACAAGGACCTTGACGTTGCAAAGGCATATGCACTCAATGGAGTTCACAAGGCCATTCGAGTGTACAAGGATGGCCAACCATTAAACCGAATCCCATCGTATGGAAAGGAGAGCAACCCCCTCCAAGTACATACAAATTCTTCGGAAAGTACATGCCCACCAGCCACGTGCGGCCATGGAAGGCATCCCCTGTCTTATGCTACAATTGCATGGGAAGCGGCCATGTAGCTAAGTATTGCAAGGATAAGGCACGCTGCGCAGCATGCGGCGAGCAACATACTGCCAAGGAGTCTCCTCGCAGTGCTGTAGGGCGAAAGCCTACTGCAGATGCACCAAGCTTTGTCCCATCCTGCTTCAGGTGTGGGAAAACAGGTGTGACTGCCTGGCACTGGGGGTGCACAGCCCTCCCTGCCCTGGCACCTCCCCCCTCTCCTGTGGCCGCAGCACCGACCGCAGGTGACCAGCGCGGCCCTCCCTGCCCTAACCCCTCCCCTCCACCCCGTGGCTCCGGCACCGACCGCGGCCTTCCTAGCCCAACCCGCGGCCAGCGTGCCGGGGGAGTGCCCGACCGTGCCGTGTGTGACGTCACCATCCGCAGAGACTTCCCGCGGCTGCCGTCGAGTGGGGATGCAGAGGTAGCAGAACTACGCGACACGGTTGCGTTGTTGACGGAGCAGGTGAACAAGATGATGCAAATCATCACAGAGCTCAAGACCGCGACCCCCCTCCCCCCCCAGGCGCCAGCCAAGGCGGCCGTCCCTCACCCTCGGGCAGAGATGACCGCATGCCTAACCAGGGAATCCCCCGCACAACCATGTGGAAGAAGTGACGTCACGCCAGCTGACCATAGTGACATAAATGTGCTGAGCTTTTAAAGGAAATCAAAGCTCTGAGACAAGAAAACAATAACTTGAGATAAGACAAGGAAAAAATGAAAAGGGACTGTCATTGCCGAGATACTAGTGCTGCTATTAGTGTTGAAGAAACAAGCGAGCAAATACGATGTCAGGACATCAGTGCTGATAACCAGAGTGTGCGTGTCAGCACTGACAGCAGCGATGAACACTACCACGATCCCTGCGACACCGAGTCAGATGAGGAGTCCAGTGACGTCACCAGCCCCCTGGGTACACCCGGCACAACAACCAAGGGGGCTGTGCTAAGAAGTGGGACAAAGCTAAGACCTAATCTTTGACATGTTTAAATGTATTTTTAAGCTTAGGACAATCATCTGCAATAAAATCTACATTATTCATGAAGTTATATGTTTCTTATGTGACCCTAAATTCCGTAATATTAGTGGATATAAACACATGAAGTACAGATTACATGATAATACACTAGTCACATATGGATAGACGCACAATTAAATTCATATAATGGAATATGCGTAATATTAAGCCTAGGCTGAGTGACCTAGAGTTTTATATTCGTAAATATAATATTGTGATTTGTGTGCAAGAACCTTTTGCTGCTGCTGCTATGATAAAAATTACACCTTCAATTAAGGGATATCATTCATATGTGAATACAGCCATGACTGGATTGTTGACATATGTGAAGGTAAAACACTGCCACATAAATTAGTTTAAAAAATCCGAGAACACTGATGTTCAATTTCATCATTTAAAAATTCAGACTGCCTCTGGGTATTTTTCACTATATAATATATATGCCAGATCGTCAAAATTTCTGGCTAGTTCTTTACCCAATTTTCACAACCAAGGCACGTTATGCATGGGCGACCTTAACACAAGGCACCCCCACTTTGGAGACAGCCAGCGTAATAGTAATGGGGAAGAATTCAAACATTTCATTAATAGTAGATCACTGACAGTATATGACACAGAAATAGAAACTCATTTGGGAAGTGGCAGGTTAGATTACGTATTTGGCAGAAAGCTAGTTCATGGTAATGTCTGTACTTCACTGGTACGAGAATCAGTTAGTGACCACTTTGCAATCCGAACTGACTATACTGTTGACAGCAACTTAGCCCCTAAAACACCTAGGCTTAGAATAATCATCCTACCGGGCCTGGAGCATCACTTCAAGGCACGTGTCTTTGATTTGTACAACACATATGAAATAATAACAATTGAAAATTTCTCTCAGGGTTTAATCAAAGTTGTCACTGACTACTATAACACATGGGTCTGTTCACGAAAACTCTCGAAGAAAAAGAGCCCCCAAGCCCCCCATGCTCCGAGGTGGATCAAGGACCCAATTCTAGCCAAGGAACATCGACAAATTCAGGAGCTTGTCAATTGCTATAAAGATAACAAGATGTCAGACAATCTTATTCAGTTTCTTAAAGCCAATAAAGAATTCAGAGAACTAAAAACAGATTCGTAGTAAACACTGGGAATAATTTTTGCAAAGCATCAACAGTCAAACTTCCATGGCTGATGTATGGAGAAAGATTAATAGGCTGACAGGCAAAGCTCCCACAACACCGCAGTTTCACAGCCCACAAGAACAGGCTAATATGCTGCTGGAGCAGTGGGCTGAAAACTCTCAGTTGAGCTCACTTCCACAAGTGATAAAAGATCAATTCGACAAGTCGAAAATAGATAGAAAATTCAATACAGCAATAGCCTGTGCTGCTATTGACACATCCGACTTTGCCGAAATAACCGAGTGGGAACTGAGAAATGCCCTTGTGAAAGGCAAGGCAACAGCACCTGGCGAGGATAGCATTACTTACAGTGCTCTTCGCCTCATTGCGCAGGTGCCAGGCAACCCACTCTTACACCTGTATTGACTCACAAGGAATCCTCCCAAGCTCCTGGACTAAACGTTTAATCATCCCAATACCCAAATCCAACACTGACAAATACAGACCAATTTTCTTGACCACTTGTCTGTGCAAAGTACTTGAGAGAATAATTCTGAACAGACTCATGTACCGTATACATACTAAGTTATCCCCCAGACTGTATGGATTTCTCCCAGGACGTAGCAGTCAGCATTGTTTTGCAGAATACTAAACAAACTCAATACCAGGCATGCAAACCGTATTTCTTGATCTTCAATCTGCCTTTGATATTGCAAACAGAGAAATTATCCTTAAGCAACTAGCTAGCTTTGTTAACATGGATTCAAATGTATCTATCCAATCGATTGGCTCAGGTTTTCTTCAGGGGTGTTAAGAGTACTCATACAAAAGTGTTTGAACTTAGCACACCTCAGGGAGGCGTAATTAGTCCCATGCTATTTAACATCCTAATGCATAGATTACTAGACGATATACCACTTGAGGGCAATGACTCCATTATTTGTTATGCTGATATTTGCATTAAATCCTCATCCGAGGAGAGAATGCAACAGATTCTTGATGTACTTTCAGCAAGGGCTACAGAGTGTGGATTGATTATATCGACTGAAAAAAACCAAGGCACTTAACCTTAAAACAATCCCTCTGCCAAGGTTTCACATCAATGACGTTGAGCTAGATCTCTGTCACCAATACAAATATCTCGGGGTGGCTGTTAATGATGCAGAGTTCATACAAAATCTGAAGAAAAGGCTGTGGGAATGGCTGAAGCCACTTAGGACACTTGTCTGCAAAGACCATGGTATTAATGTCAATATTGCTAGACTCTTTTACCTGTCATACATGCGGTCGGTCATCGATTATCATGCATTGCACCTAGTATTATACAAGGAATCAGAGTTGGCTAGCTTAGAAATTGCACAAAATGAGGCCATGAGGCTTATTCTCGGCGCCCCTAAAACAACATGGATTGTGAATATGAGAACAGAACTTAATTTGCCGTGTGTCTATGAAAGAATATTAAACATAAATACCACATTTAGCGTCAAAGCAATAAGAGAACCCCTCTATTGCACAGAGTTCCAAAGACAGTTAAAACATAGAATAGTGGAGCTAACTTTGAATGGCAACATCGATTCAAACTCAAATCCATGGCAACAAGTAACATGTAAGCACTTGTCTCAGCTGAACATATCCATAACTAAGACCCTACATGGACGTTCTGCTCCACCATGGAAAATGTCGGACCTAAGTGTATTTTATACGACTCCCCCCAAAAAAGACAGTGCCCCCCCTGCTGTACTTCAGCAGTATGCTTTAGCAATTATCATTGAGCACCTTGAAACTATGCCTAATGCGTATGAATGGTACACTGATGGATCCTTGCAGTCTGGGAATAAAGCAGGATGCGCTTTTGTCGTATATAAAAAACAATATTTTGCAGCACCAGGATTGTAGGCGGGTTCATGACTGGGCTAGCACTACGCAAACTGAGTAGGCAGGAATGCTCATAGCCACCGAATTTCAAATAAGTCAAGGCTCAGAGGTAATTTTCTGCGACTCACAAAGTACTCTCCAGGCTTTGAACACACTAGACAAAGGTGCAGGAAATATTGCAAATGACATAAGGATAAATGTGTACCGTGCAAAAGAACTAGGACATGATATACGTTTTGTGTGGATGCCATCGCATGTTCTAATCCACAGGCATGATCATGCTGACCGCCTAGCAAAATCAGCATGTGACAAGCAAAGTGTGGATATAGATCTTGGAGTACCTCTTGCTAGGATTTCACACATGATTAAAACTTCCTTCAAAGAGGACTTGACTGACTTGATTAATTCTCAATGGCCTGAAAGCTGTAGCATAAAGCACTATGACCGGTTTATGCAAGATGTATTCATCTATGGTTTATACAAAACAAGAAAAAGACAGTGTGATATTGTGACCGCAAGAATCAGGCTGGGATATAGACTACTGGCAGGTCAGTACAGCATGTAATGTTGAAGAAACTAAGTGTAAATTATGCAATGAAGAATATAAGAGACCACGTACATTATATCTCAGAGTGCCATGTAATACAGCCTTTCAGACCAACTAGCATGAGGTATGGAGAACTATGTAACTACTTCATATCATCTGATGTCTAAGATATACTTATGTTGTATCCTAAATTTGGAATGTAGTATCACATGACCACATATCAAATGTTACATTGCCTTTCCACGCCCAAGCCGTATGCCGGCTTGATAGATGAGTAGATAAATTACTGATTGTTCTTTCCTTTTAAATGATATATTTTAGATCGTAATAATTTTATGATCTAGATTTACACATTAATACTATTATATAATTCTTTGACCATGCATCAAATGTAACACAGCTTGCCCACGCCTGTGTAGTTAGCCAGGGTGGTAAATAAAGGACTAAACTAAAAAATAAAAAATAAAAAAACGTGGAAAGACGAAATACTATTACATGGCGATATAAAAGTATGTATATAAGGTATATAAGCACATTACTTCCGTTTGTTTCTTTGTTTGCTGTTTTTTTTCGTTTGTTTTCTGATATTTCTAAATGTTATAAATATATTCTAATGAGAGTTTAACCAAAGGTGTGTTTTAACCTAACTTAGACGCTTATTACAGTTTGGTGGTGATGAGGCCCATGGTTTGGATCCAGGATTTTTTTTTTCTAACTCGAAAGGCTATGAACAGATTTGAATATTTTTTTTACCTTAGGTTTGTCTTAGCCTAATTAATATTCCATAAAATGGTGGTGATCCGGATCATTTGGCAATCCTACCTCCCCCTGGGATGGGGGGAGATTTGCATTTTCGAAATGTTTTGCTCATAGATCCAACTATATATGATGAAAACAAAGAAAATAAAATACTCCATATCATGTTTATTTGTATGAAAAATTTCTTCATTATCGTTTTTTGGACGCTTGCCAGATGTTTTAAATTACTTCGAAAAAATGAAGGTTAGTCTCATCTTATGTGAAATTTAATAAGCTTTCAGGAAATATTCTATTTTTTTATTATCTCCAATCATTACGTCACAATTGCCGATTTTCTAAGGTAACGTGAAAAAATATTTCAGTCGACATCGAAAATGGCTGCTACCACCTAAAAAAACGGTCGGGCCTTGAAATTTTCAGGGGAGAACCGGGAGCCTAGGAACTCCTTGAAAATACATTTAACTCAATTTCGGCAAGATGGGCCGCCGGAAAAAAAACCTTTACCGTCCTGCTGCATTTCCCTTATACAGGAGCGATAAGTGTTGATTCCTCGCCCGCAGTAAGGCGCTAAAGGCTGCTCTTCCCCTGCCTTAACCTAAGGTGCCTTACCTTGCACCAATATGGCGAGTCCCTTGCTTTGTGTATGGACCGTAAGATCGCTCGACCGTAAGTTAAGGCAAGGTCTAAATAAGTAATTCTGCAGACCTTGAGTCAAGGCACCTTACGGAGTTGCGGCATAACGCGTTTGAGAATCCGGCCCCTGGGGAAAAACACTGTCGTGCATGCCAGAAGCAAGGGAGCCGAGCTTGTTCTATACCAAAGACTTTTCTTGACCATCTGTAAACGATGACGTTATTAAGCTCGAAACGTCCGGCATCAAACACGGGACTCCCGAGTTTGATATGAGAGAGAGAGAGGGAGAGAGAGAGAGAGAGAGAGAGAGAGAGAGAGAGAGAGAGAGAGAGAGAGAGAGAGAGAGAGAGAGAGAGAGAGAGAGAGAGAGAGAGAGAGAGGGAGAGAGAATTGTGGAGTGGTGTATGTGGCTTGTGGTGTGGTGTGCTGTGTGTGGCGTGTGTTGTGGTGTGTGTGCTGCGTGTGGTGTGGTGTATGTGGCTTGTGGTGTGGTGTGCTGTGTGTGGCTTTTGTGTGGTGTGCTGTGTGTTGTGGTGTGTGTGCTGCGTGTGGTGTGGTGTATGTGGCTTGTGGTGTGCTGTGCTGTGTGTGGCGTGTGGTGTGGTGTGTGGGGCGTGTGATGTGGTGTGTGGGGCGTGTGATGTGGTGTGTGTGGCGTGTGGTGTGGTGTAGTGTGCGTGGCATGTGGTGTGGTGTAGTGTGTGTAGTATGTGGTGTGGTGTGTGTGGTGTGCTGTGTGGTGTGGTGTATGTGGCTTGTGGTGTGCTGTGTGTGGCGTGAGTGCTGCGTGTGGTGTGCTGTGCTGTGTGTGGCGTGTGGTGTGGTGTGTGGGGCGTGTGATGTGAGTGGCGTGTGATGTGTGTGTGGCGTGTGGTGTGGTGCAGTGTGTGTGGCGTGTGGTGTGGTGTGTGTGGCGTGTGGTGTGGTGTAGTGTGTGTGGTATGTGGTGTGGCGTGTGGTGAGGTGTGTGTGGCGTGTGGTGTGGTGTGTGTGGAGTGTGGTGTGGTGTGTGTGGCGTGTGGTGTGGTGTGTGTGGCGTGTGGTGTGGTGTGTGTGGGGTGTGGTGTGGTTAATGGTTAATGGTTAAATAAATGTGCTAGACATCTAAGGTCATATAGCACTATAGGAAGGTATAGTAAAGGGGGATGTCAGGTGATAGTTGCGATGTGTCAACTATCTAGAGTAGTGTTGAAAGGTTGAAGATGGGGGAAAAGGTTATGGTGGTTTAGGTAAGGGAGTTAGATCAAGTGAAGGATATTTATGCGTCTGAGGAAGGAGAACAAGTTGTCAAGGCAGAAACTGTGGGATTCTGTAAGGATGTCTGATATGTTGGGAGGTCAGTGAAGGGAGGATAGGTGTGGAAAAGCAGAGGTGTGTGCTGTATTAAAGCGTGGACAGGACAAGAGAATGTGTGGGACTGAAAGAGGGACGTTACATAGAGGACACAGGGGCGGGTCTGGGGCCGGATATACTAACGTCTTACGATATCGTAAATGGTCTGTTTATGTCGTAAAACAAGTTACTCTCTCGTTTCGCACAACAAACTTATTTTCAAAACACTCTCGAGGTCGTAAACACATCTCTGTACGAGAGACATTTACGGAGCCCGCAACCTCTCGTGACGCTTATCGTAGCGACCCTCCTCAGCTCATATCAGCTTCATAAATACCTTCAGGAGTAAGTAAATGTCACTTTGCCATGTGGAAATC
Organism: Penaeus vannamei; assembly: GCF_042767895.1. NCBI lineage: Eukaryota > Metazoa > Arthropoda > Malacostraca > Decapoda > Penaeidae > Penaeus > Penaeus vannamei. Next base: position 24,228,690 of record NC_091565.1, read on the forward strand.
AATTAATGTGCAAGAGCAACCTACTGAGGATCCATAGTAACGGAAAAAAAACAATATGACTAATGTAAATAAGGATTGGCCTTTGCCAATGCATAGAGGTGCGGAAACACTTGATGTAAATCACTCAATAAGTTTAATTTATCATGAATTAAAGGATCTCTAACACATCTTCAAGTACGAAATCTGAATGAAAATGCATAATTCCATCATTATGACTATTTTCCTCTATAGCAACAAAACATAATATTTGATAATAAATGTTACCAATAAACAAACACACCTCTTAATAGCCTAATGTAAAATTACATTTAACATTGGATACATTTCTTTATGAATAATGATTAAGATGAATGTTTTACTGGATTGTAACAAATTTCTATCATAATATCTTATGAAAATATAACGAAATGGACAGATGCTCTTTTGAAGGAAATAAGGGCTGATAGCTGGTGAGGGGTGTCTCGTTTGTAGGGATAGCTGTTCCAGGCTGCTCGTTTTAAGGAAGCACTTTGGTGCAATCAGAATTCTACCATGGAACACATTTAGAGATATAAGGTCTTGAAGTTCGAGGAATGGCTGTATAGGCAGCTCTTAGGATCGTGGTTGTAAAACATTGTAGCATATCTGAAATGGACGGTAAGGTGGGTGGAGAGATAGGTATAGTAGAGACTGAAGTGAATGTATGCCAGTCAGCTCTATCAAAGCCCCAGAGTGGAGGATTAGGAAGTGGTACATATGAAGTAGGAGAAAGGAGTACTGGGAAGTGGTCAAGAACTGACCAATGGAAATCTAAATGTAGTGAAGGAGAGGATAGAGAGAGGTCAAGGCATGAAAAGGATTGTGTGCGTATGTCAAAGTGTGTGGGGAGATCTGAATTAAGAATAATTAGGTTACTTGTGAAGAGGAGGCGTTTTAGAGATCGGCCTCGGGAGTTGGTGGTAGAGTCATCCTACAGAGTGAGGCGGCAGTTGAAATCACCAACTATGAGTTTCAAAGGCAGTAAAGTCAATGGGATGGGATGGGGAGAAGTAGACTGAAATCACTGTGATCCAGCGGCGAAGAAAGATGCGAATAACTGTGCACGGGGCAGAAGTTTGTATGGGAGGTATAACACAAGGTGTTTTATGATGGATAAGTATAGACGAGACATAAAGGGAGTGTAGGGAAGAGAAAAAATGGTAATTGGGAATTGGAATAGGTGGGTGTGTGAGGAAAGTCTTTTGGAGGCAGATAATAGATGGATTATAAGAAGTAAGGATATGACGTAGGTCTGGTCTATGAGAACGGAAACCGTGAATATTCCAATATAGGAGAGCTATAGCTTATGAGTGATATCGCATACGGTACATATTAGGGAATTTGGGGGAGGAGCTAGGGGGTGTGAAGGAGCTGTATTAGAAGGTAGGGACTTTGGGGAAGGGCATTGTTGTCACATGAGTGATTCTCGTGCGTATCCGGGGGGAGTGCAAAGGATAGAGGGGATGGAGGGAGGGAGAATGTGCCTATAGTTGGGGTTGAAGGGGGTGGGTTGTGTTGGGAGGGAGTAGATGTGGGGGAGTATTAGTGGTAGGAGGATGGATAGTTTGAGTTGAAGTGGATGTGTTGTCTTGAAAGGGATTAGGAGGAAGGGGTGTTGGGGTGCTATGAGTAAGAGGGGGATGGATATCAGGAGAATGGGTATTGGGAGGATGGATATCGGTGGTGGACGGAATTGAGGCGGTTAGGTTATGTTGAGAGGGAGTAGGAGGAAGGGGTGTAGGGGGAATATTAGTAGGAGGGGTATAATATCGGCAACCACTTCAAGTGTGGAGGGAGCATGATTTATGATATCTTGTGTCTTAAGCATATAGTGCTAAAGATTCAGTTTCTGATCTGACTGTTACAAGACGGGAGCGATCCCGTCTGGTATAAAAAGGGACTCTGCTTACTTGTTTTTGGAGGCACTGTTGAAAGAGAAGAGTGTTGCCTGAGTAAGGAGCGGTAGAAGGGATCACGAAAAATCGGTCCCATTTAGATGGGCTAAAAACAGAGTATTTAAGATAACTGTAGGGTTGGTGGTGGTGGATGGTCGGGGGCGTGTGGAAGAGGGAGTATTTCGGAATGATGGAGAATAAGGCTACAAGGTAGTAATAAGGGAGGATTGGGTGCTTGCTGAAGATTGCGGGGGTAGAATTGATGAATTTGAGGAAGTTGGGTGGGTAGGAATGTCTTTCTGGAGATTGATTCTCTGCTTGGGTGTGTAATGCACTAGTAGGCATTGAGGAGTGGGTTGTAGTTTCAGTGTTCGGAGCCGTGGTCAAAGGAGAGCCTGGGTTGGGACTATTTGATAAAGGGGCTAGCCTCATTGCCTCTAATAAAGGGATTACATTTTCATTACTGGTCATGGGGAACCTGGATTATATAAAAGGCATCAACTGGTCCACCTCCATCGCTAGTGAAAGGTAAGGGCTAGATTACTCGGGAGTACCTTGCCCATGGGTCCAGCAGGCCGTTCAGGACTGGCACAAGGTCAGCCTTTCATCCTCTCAGCACGGCTCTCACACTTTAGGAAGTAGATAGTAGAAGGGGATGGAAAAAAAAGCTGGAGGGGGAAAGGACCATGCAAAATTAGTTGAGTCGAGGGCTGAGGCCCTAGGCAGGGGAGATCACTGCATTGGGTCTCAGTCTCCGTCTCCTAAGCACCCCCACGACAACAACGGGCAAGGGATTGGGGCGTGTGGTGAGGTGTGTGGCGTGTGTGGAATGTGGTGTGTGGCGTGTGTGGCTTGTGGTGTGGCGTGTAGTGTGGTGGGTGTGGCATGTGGTGTGTGTGGCGTGGTGTTGTGAGTGGAGTGTGGCGTGGTGAGTGTTGCATGTGGTGTGGTGTGTGTGGCGTGTGGTGTGGTGTGTGGCGCGTGGTGTGGTGTGTGTGGCATGTGGTGTGGTGTGTGTGGCTCGTGGTGTGATGAGTGTAGCGTGGAGTGTGTGGCTTGTGGTGTCGTGTGTGTGGCGTGTGGTGTGTGTGTGGCGCGTGGTGTGGTGTGTGTGGCGTGTGGTGTGTGCGGCATGTGGTGTGGTGTGTGTGGCTTGTGGTGTGATGAGTGTAGCGTGGAGTGTGTGGCGTGTGGTGTCGTGTGTGTGGCGTGAGGTGTCGTGTGTGTGGCGTGTGGTGTCGTGTGTGTGGCGTGTGGTGTCGTGTGTGTGGCGTGTGGTGTCGTGTGTGTGGCGTGTGATGTAGTGCGTGGCATGTGGCGTGGTGATTCTGGCGTGTGGTGTAGTGAATGGCGTGTGGTGTGGTATGTGTGGCGTGTGGTATGGTGTGGTGTGTGTGGCGTGGTGTGGTGTATGCGGCGTGATTTCTGGTGTGGCATGTGGTGTGGTGTATGGCTTGTGGTGTGGTGAGTGTGGCGTGTGGAGTGGTGTGTGTGGCGTGTGGTGTGTGTGGCATGTGGTGTGGTGGGTGTGGCCTGTGGTGTGGTGTGTGCGGCTTGTGGTGTGGTGAGTGTGGCGTGTGGTGTGGTGAGTGTGGCGTGTGGTGTGGTGTGTGTGGCAAGTGGTGTGGTATGTGTGGCTTCTGGTGTGGTGTGTGTGGCATGTGGTGTGGTGTGTGTGGCGTGTGGTGTGTTGCGTGTGGTGTGGTGTGGTGAGTGTGGCGTGTGGTGTGGTGAGTGGCGTGTGGTGTGGTGTGTGTGGCGTGTGGTGTGGTGTGTGTCATATGGTGTGGTGTGTGTGGCATATGGTGTGGTGTGTGGCATGTGGTGTGGTGTGTGTGGCGTGTGGTGTGGTGGCGTGTGGTGTGGTGTATGTGGTATGTGGTGTGGTGTGTGTGGTATGTGGTGTGTGTGGTATGTGGCATGTGGTGTGGTGTGGTGTGTGTGGCGTGTGGTATGGTGTGTGGCGTGTGGTGTGTGTTGCGTGTGGTGTAGTGTGTGGCGTGTGGCATTGTGTGTGTGTGGCTTGTGGTGTGGTGTATGTGGCGTGTGGCATTGTGTGTGTGGCTTGTGGTGTGGTGAGTGTGTGATGTGTGGTGTGGTGTGTGTGGCGTGTGGTGTGTGTGTGGTGAGTGGCGTGTGGTATGGTGGGTGTGGAGTGTGGTGTGGTGTGTGGCGGGTGGTGAGGTGTGTGTGGCATATGGTGTGGTGTGTGTGGCTTGTGGTGTAGTGTGTGTGGCATTTGATGTGGTGTGTGTGGGATTTGGTGTGATGTGTGTGGCGTGTGATGTGTGTGTGGCGTGTGGCATTGTGTGTGGCGTGTGGTGTGTGTGTGGCGTGTGGTGTGGTGTGTGTTGCGTGTGTGGTGAGTGTGGCGTGTGGTGTGGTATGTGTGGCATGATGTGTGTGTGGCATGATGTGTGTGTGGCGTGTGGTGTGTGTGGTTTGTGCTGTGTGTGACGTGTGGTGTGGTGTGTGTGGCATGTGGTGTGGTGTGTGTTGCGTGTGTGGTGAGTGTGGCGTGTGGTGTGGTATGTGTAGCATGATGTGTGTGTGGCATGATGTGTGTGGCGTGTGTCGCGTGTGGTGTGTGCGGCATGTGGTGTGGTGTGTGTGGCTTGTGGTGTGTGTGGCTTGTGGTGTGTGTGACGTGTGGTGTGGTGTGTGTGGCGTGTGTGGCATGTGGTGTGGTGTGTGTGGCGTGTGGTGTGGTGTATGTGGTATGTGGTGTGGTGTGTGTGGCATGTGGTGTGGTGTGTGTGTGGTGTGGTGTGTGTGGCGTGTGGTATGGTGTGTGGCGTGTGGTGTGGTGTGTGTTGCGTGTGGTGAGGTGTGTGTGGCGTGTGGTGTAGTGTGTGGCGTGTGGCATTGTGTGTGTGTGGCTTGTGGTGTGGTGTATGTGGCGTGTGGCATTGTGTGTGTGGCTTGTGGTGTGGTGAGTGTGTGATGTGTGGTGTGGCGTGTGTGGCGTGTGGTGTGGTGTGTGTGGCGTGTGGTGTGTGTGTGGTGCGTGGCGTGTGGTGTGGTGGGTGTGGAGTGTGGTGTGGTGTGTGGCGTGTGGTGTGGTGTGTGTGTGGCGTGTGGTGAGGTGTGTGTGGCATATGGTGTGGTGTGTGGCGTGTGGTGTGGTGTGTGTGGCTTGTGGTGTGGTGTGGCGTGTGGTGTAGTGTGTGTGGCATTTGATGTGGTGTGTGTGGGATTTGGTGTGGTGTGTGTGGCGTGTGATGTGTGTGTGGCGTGTGGCATTGTGTGTGGCGTGTGGTGTGTGTGTGGCGTGTGGTGTGGTGTGTGTTGCGTGTGTGGTGAGTGTGGCGTGTGGTGTGGTATGTGTGGCATGATGTGTGTGTGGCATGATGTGTGTGTGGCGTGTGGTGTGGTGTGTCGCCTGTGGTGTGTGTGACTTGTGGTGTGGTGTGTGTGGCTTGTGCTGTGTGTGACGTGTGGTGTGGTGTGTGTGGCATGTGGTGTGGTGTGTGTGGCATGTGGTGTGGTGTGTGTTGCGTGTATGGTGAGTGTGGCGTGTGTTGTGGTATGTGTGGCATGATGTGTGTGTGGCGTGCGGTGTGGTGTGTCGCGTGTGGTGTGTGCGGCATGTGGTGTGGTGTGTGTGGCTTGTGGTGTGTGTGACGTGTGGTGTGGTGTGTGTGGCGTGTGTGGCATGTGGTGTGGTGTGTGTGGCATGTGTGGTGTGTGTGGCATGTGGTGTGGTGTGTGTGGCATGTGGTGTTGTGTGTGTGGCATGTGGTGTGGCGTGTCTGGCATGTGGTGTGGTGTGTGGCGTGTGGTGTGGTGTGTGGCGTGTGGTGTGGTGTGGTGTGTGTGGCGTGTGTCGCGCGGTGTGTGGTGTGTGTGGCGTGTGGTGCGGTGTGTGGCGTGTGACGTGGTGTGGTGAGTGTGGCGTGTGTGGCGTAAATGAGTGAGTGAGTGTGTGTGGTGTGTGAATGTGTGAATGTGTGAATGTGTGAATGTATGTGTGTGTGTGTGTCTGTGGTGTGTGTGACATGTGGTGTGTGTGACATGTGGTGTTTGTGACATGTGGTGTGTGTGGCGTAAATGAGTAAGTGTGGTGTGTGTGTGGTGTGTGTTTGTGTGTGTGAGTGTGAGTGAGTGAGTGTGTGTGTGTGGTGTGGCATGTGGTGTGGTGTGTGTGGCGTGTGGTAAGTGTGGCGTGTGTGTGGCATGTGTGGTGTGTGTTACATGTGCTGTGGTGTGTGTGACGTGTGTGGCATGTGGTGTGGTGTGGTGTGTGTGGCATGTAGTGTGGTGTGTGTGGCATGGAGTGTGGTGTGTGGGGAATGGTGTATGTGGCATGTGGCGTGGTGTGTGTGGCGTGTGGTGTGGTGTGTTTGGCGTGTGGTGTGGTGTGTTTGGCGTGTGGTGTGGTGTGTGTGGCGTATGGTTTGGTGTGTTGTGTGCGGCTTGTGGTGTGGTGTGTTGTGGTGTGCGGCTTGTGGTGTGGTGTGTGTGGCATGTGGTGTGGTGGTGCACGGTTTCTATGTCGCGCGGACACTATGACCTGGAAGGAAAGTCGCGAAGCTGTATGCCGGGGGTGACTCTGCCCTAATTACTCTAACTTCCGCTACTGTTTCAACATTGCGGACAGATGACCTTATGTTTCAACGTTCCTTTCAGCCGTGTGCCTTCTGTCTTGTGATCTTGCTATAACAATGAATTTTC
>NC_091565.1:24248276-24253276 GCF_042767895.1 Penaeus vannamei
CTGGATCCGAACTTTGGTCCGCATCACCACCAAAGTGCAATCGGCATCTAAGATAGGTTAAAACACACTTCTGGTTAAAATCTCATTAAAAAGAGTTTATAACTTTTCGAAATATAAGAAAACACGAACAAATACACAAAAAAAAAATAATAATAATAATAATGATAATCATCGATCAACAAACAAACAGATGTAACATTATAAATAAATGAAAGGTCAAGGGATACACAAAAATGATCTATAAATCCTTATATACCTTATATACATATTTTTACACCACCTTGTACTGGTATATCATTCGTTTAAGTAAGTTAGTTAAGTTAAGTAAGTTTATCTACCACCCTGGCTAACTGCTCAGGCATGGGCAATCGTGATTACAGTGTTACATATATTCACATACATTCAACAGAGTACAGTATTCTGTGATTACAGTAACTGTACATGGTAAAATGGGAATATGTCATACAGCATGCAAACGTATATTACCTTTGATCTACCTTCGCCTTTGTGTTTACATAAAAGTGTTCTGTGGTGCGTTTTATGATTATGATAGTTTTACATAGTAAAATTAGGATATAGCATGAGTATATCTTCCAATGTATCAGATTCTATAAAATATTCACATAGTTCTTTATACCTCATGTTAGTAGGTCTAAAAGGCTGTATCACATGACACTCTGAGATATAGTGCTCAAGCGTTCGCTTATTTTCCTCGTTACACAGTCTACATCTAGATTCATCTGCACTTCTTGCACCTTGCAGTTGCCAGTACATTCTATAACCTGAACGTATTCTGGCAATAACCACGTCACATTGTCTGGTTTTACTTCGGTGCCACCCATAGGATGGCTTACAATCTCTATACTGATCATAGTGCCTTATACTACAGCTTTCAGGCCTTTGTGAACTCGTCAGATCTATCAGCTCTTCTTAATGAGAACTTTTAAATATGTGTGCAACCCTAGCAAGAGGCATCCCAAGATCAATATTAACAATATCTTTGTTACAAGCCTCTTTCGCCAAATTGTCTACATGGTCGTGCTTGCGTATACCAACATGAGATGGTATCCATACAAATTGAATGTTAAAATTGCGCTCTCTTGCATAAGTTACGTTACGCTTAATGCAGTTCACAATTCCCTCATCACCATCTGTTTTGAAGGAATTTAGTGTCCGAAGAGCGCTTTGGGAATCACAAAAAACTACTCCAGAGCCCCGAGACATTAAGTATTCTGTTGCATGGAGTATACCTGTCAACTCCGTTTGAGTGGTGCTGGCCCAATTTTGTACTCTCATATGAACTTGACATTGCAATAAACCATTTTTGTATACAGCACAAGCACAACCAGCTTTGTATCCAGACTGTACGGATCCGTCAGCGTAACACTCGTACACATCGCCCATAGATTCTACGTGTTCTTTTATTGTCGCCAAAGCAAATTTTTTCAGCACGCAGTTAGGTACACTGTTTTTTTGCGGTAAACATGTAAAGTGCACAATCAGTGATGAGTTTTTCCATGGGGGAATGGATCGACCTTTTGGTATCTTACTTATGGGGACGTTAAGCTTGGTAATGTTCATGCAGATTTTGTGTACCAGAGAATGCTCGTGTCTGATTAGCCTCGTCTGCTTGCGTGATTTTATGTTGCAGCTGTTTTTGGAAATATGTGAGACACAAGGGCTCCCTCAGGGCTTTGACCCCAAACAGAGTGCAAATATATAATATGCTATCAAAAATGGATGGTAAGTTTAGTTCTGATCTCATGTTCACTATCCTTGCTCTTCTCGGGGCGCCGAGGATAATCCTCATACCTTCGTTTTGTACTATCTCCAAACTATTTATATCCGAGTCCTTAAACTGCAATAAGTGCAGTGCATGGTAGTCTACAACTGACCTTATAAAGGCCAAGTAAAACAATCTAGCGAGCTTATCATTGCTGCCATGTCCCTTCCGACAAGGACTTTCAGCGGTTTCAATCTCTCGCAGTTAGGTACACTGGTTTTATTGCGGTAAACATGTAAAGTGCACAATCAATGATGAGTTTTTCCATGGGGGAATGGATTGACCTTTTGGTATCTTACTTATGGGGACGTTAAGCTTGGTAATGTCTCATGCAGATTTTGTGTACCAGAGAATGCTCGTGTGTCTGATTAGCCTCGTGTGCTTGCGTGATTTTATGTTGCAGCTGTTTTTGGAAATATGTGATACAAGGGTTCCCTCAGGGCTTTGACCCCAAACAGAGTGCAAATATATATTATGCTATCAAAAATGGATGGTAAGTTTAGTTCTGATCTCATGTTCACTATCCTTGCTCTTCTCGGGGCGCCGAGGATAATCCTCATACCTTCGTTTTGTACTATCTCCAAACTATTTATATCCGAGTCCTTATACTGCAATAAGTGCAGTGCATGGTAGTCTACAACTGACCTTATAAAGGCCAAGTAAAACAATCTAGCGAGCTTAACATTAATGCCATGTCCCTTTCCGACAAGGACTTTCAGCAGTTTCAATCTCTCCAAGAGTCTCTTCTTCAGAGAAGTGATCAGGTCTGCATCATTTACGTTCACCCCGAGATATTTATACTAATAACACATATCAAGCTCCTGGTTTCCTAGGCGAAACGTGGGTGGGGATATAATATCCGGGTTGAGAGCCATTGTTTTTTCAGCAGAGATGACTAATCCACACTCATGTGCCCTTGTTGTGAGTTCGGTGAGAATTCTTTGCATTCTTTCATATTTCATATAATGATGCTCTGACACATATGTCATCAGCATAACATATAATAGATTCCCCATCCCCAAGTGGAATATCAATCACCAATTTGTGCATAAGGACATTGAACAGCGTTGGGCTGAGAACTCCTCCCTGTGGCGTCCCAAATTCAAAGGGCTGTGAGGTGGAACTCCTCACTCCCCTGAACAAGACACTCGCAGATATGTTAGAAAGATACGTTCTAATCCAGCTCAATAATTTACCTCGTATGCAAAAGCTTGCCAATTGTTTTAGAATGACTTCTCTGTTTGCAATGTCAAAAGCTGACTTAAGATCAAGAAAAACAGTGTGCTTCCCTGGGTTAGAGTCTGAAAAATACTCTGCAAAGCAATGTTGTGTACTACGTCCCAGTAAGAATCCGTCTGTGAGATAATTTACCTTGTAACCTGTACCTGAGTCTGTTTAGAATTATCCTTTCTAGGACTTTGCATAAACATGAGGTTAGTGAAATTGGGCGGTGTTTATCAGTGTTTGGTTTCAGTATAGGGAAGATTAGACTGTGCGTCCAGGAGTCAGGTAGAGTACCTTGTGACAAGCTCAACCTGTACAGGTGCAAAAGAGGATTACCAGGTACCTGGGCTACAAGGCGGAGGACACTATAGGTAATTCCATCTTCACCTGGGGCGGAGGCCTTGCCTTTGCTTAGTGCATTGTTCAATTCCCACTCAATAATCTCAGCAGAGTCAGAAATATTGGAATCAGAAATTCCAATCTCTATAGCAAATTTCCGTGCAACTTTAGACTGATTAAGGTGATTCTGAATATTTGTGGGAAGTGAGCTCAATTTGGACGCTCCAGCCCACTGACTAAGGAGCACATCTGCCTGTGCAAGAGGACTATGAAACTGTGGAGAATTAGTCGGTTTGCCTGAAAGACGATTAATTTTTTTCCAGACCTCACACATTGAAGTGTTGTTATTAATGCTTTGTAGGAACTGTTCATTGTGTTCATTTCTAATTTGAGTTTTTAATTCCCGTAGATTTTTGTTAGCCCTAAGAAATTGTCTGAGGCTGTCACGGGTATTGTCCTGCTTGTAGATATTAAGAAGGTCCTGAACTCACTTTTGTTCCCTTGATAATATGAGGTCACCGACCCACTTAGGTTGTTTCGAGGGTTGTGAGTTATTATTCTTTAAGGTTTTCTTTGGACAGACCCAAGTGTTGTAGTAATCAGTGACCACTTTCGTCATATCCACGGAGAACTGATCAACACTCGTTACTGTGTATTCGTTATACCAATCATAGATGCGTGATTTAAAGTGGTGCTCAAGGTAAGAAGGAATAGAGATTTTCAGCCTATTTGTTTTTGCGGATAGGCTATTGTCGACAGCGTATCTCGTTTCTATTGCAAAGTGGTCACTGATTAACTCTGTTGCAAGCATGCATCTGACGTTACCATGCACAAGATCCCTTCCTATTACATAATCTAGCCTGCCCCCTGCCACATGAGTTTTCTTATCTGTATCATATACGGTCATAGATCTGTTGTTCACAAAATGTCTGAATTCTTCGCCACTTTCATTACATTGACTATCACCAAATGAAGAATGTCTAGCACTAAAATCTCCCATGCATATTGTGCCATGATTCTGAAAGTTGGGCAGTAAATCGGTTTGAAACTTTTTACACCTTGCGTATACATTGTACAGGGAGAAAAACCCAGAGGCTGTTCGAATATGTAGGTGATATTGCACATTGTTGTCATCGGACTTCTTCACCAGTTCATGCGGTATGGTGTCACTAACATAAGTCAATAGACCTGTCATTCCTGTAGTGTGAAAGTTGGCTGTGTTTTCCCATAGAGTTACAACATAAGCCTACCCAAAGAGGAGGAGGAGAGAGAGGAGGGAGGGAGGGAGGGAGGGAGGGAGGGAGGGAGGGAGGGAGGGAGGGAGGGAGGGAGAGGAGGAGGAGGAGGAGGAGGAGGAGGAGGAGGAGGGAGGAGGGAGGAGGAGGAGGAGGGAGGGAGGGAGGAGGAGGAGGAGGAGGAGGAGGAGGAGGAGGAGAGGAGGAGGAGGAGGAGGAGGAGGAGGAGGAGGAGGAGGAGGAGGAGGAGGAGGAGAAGAAGAAGAGGAAGAAGAAGAAGTAGAAGAAGAAAAAAAAAAGGGGGGGGAGGGGGGCTGGGAGCCCGAATCGCTTAGAAGAGGATGCGTTGGACTCGAGAACGATAATTTTTTCGAACAATATTATGTGTTTGTAAAACCCCATTAGAACAACAATAAAGG
>NC_091565.1:24450110-24457610 GCF_042767895.1 Penaeus vannamei
GACCGTTAAACAAAGTCTAACAGAAATATTTTAATCCTTATTTATAGCTATTTTCAAACATTAGTGTTTCATACTCGGAATACATACAGACCACTTTGTAAGCTACAACATGTTACCAGGAAGTCTTGATGGAAGCTTATTTTACTTGTAGAAGAACACAAAACTTCTTTCTTTTTCATAAAATATTTTGTCAAAAATCAATGATATAATTTTCTTCTGATATTGGTATAAGCATGTTCTTTGAACTTTCAAAAACTCATATATATGCGCAATATCATTATCTAATGCCATATGCACGATCGAAACAAGCAAAAGTCCATATAGGTGTACCTGGGCGCATATTCATGGCAGCATCCCCATTGGGGTGGGGGTGGGAGGGGTTTGGGAGTTGAAAAAATTGTCTTTTTTCCCTCTTCTTCGGTACATAATGTGGCCCACAGTTTCTTTCCTGAACGATCCACAAAAACTTCATGTGTTAAATCTATCCTAGCCTAAAGCCGTAAAATAGCCTGATTTTTTTTATTTCCTTTTTTTTTGGCGGAAGATTGGTTGACATAGAGGACTATTTTTTGTCTTTTTTCAGCATTAAAAAAATCATATTTTTTTTTTTATTAAGGTCAAAATTTAAAAATCGGACTATTACATAGCCTGAGGGCTCTGAGGCTCTAGCAAAAGCAACAAACTGCATTTGCATCGCATGAAAATTACAAGCCCCATTATGTACCAAAGGTCATGGAAACAAGAATCGGAGATACGGCGTATAATATTTTGGCAGTTTGCCAAAGTTCGTTATCTCTGTTATTTTTCTCTAAATCTAACAATGTTATATATATATATATATATATATATATATATATATATATATATATATATATATATATATATATAAAAACTTACATAGAGTACTTTGCCATGCAATGATTATCAAGTCCATCACAATTACCATTTTCAATAGGGACACTTTCCTATAAAGGTTTTTTTTTTTTATATGTATAAAAGTAGATATTTTTGTCTGAAAAGTTTAATAAATGCATTTTACCAAAGAGACACCTGGAATTCGAATCTAATCTAAACCAGATAAGAACCTTTTTTTATTTATTTATTATTATTATTTTTACTTTGATTTTGAAGAAATGAGGATCTGTGGATGGCAACATTAGTACTAAATCATCCTAATTATAAAGTCCTAGCATGAATACAACATGGTGGTTCAATTTTGAGAATTTTTAAAGCATTTCTAGTACATGGAATTCGAGAACTTACCGAAGTCGTTGAATTTTTCCCATGCTCCACACAGGGGGGGGTGGATGCTTAATGGGTGTTAATAATTTTCGAGGAGGATCATATGTATGTGAAAACACGCACCTAAAGTTAAAAAAATGAATCATCCTCATTTAATAGGCCTACATCAACTTTCAGATCTAACTAATAAAATATATTAGTTATCCCTCTCAAATTGTCAATATTAACAGATTGCAAAGGGGAACAAGTGTAGAGTTGGTGAATAGCCATTTGCACCCATTATCTCTACTAAGAAGTGCATAAAATCATACAGACACCTAGGTGTGGTGGGATATTTGCGAATTTATGGTACCTAAGACCTACATAAAATGTCTAAACATAATAGTTTTTATCAGGAACGCAAAAAACAGAAACGATAGCTATCAACTCTAGACAAAGACTGCGCACACTACAAGCTCAAAATTCCATATAGTTTTTATTTCAGAGCAGATATTACGGGGTACTCTCATCTTCAATATGAAATTATCAGTATCTCGCTTATACATTCGAAGTTCAAAAATCCGACATTTAGGTAACCTTTATATAGAATTGGCCGTAACAATGGTAACGACCAATTTCAAATCAAGTCAAATTTACCCATGCTGTGATGTACCGACTGTTGAGTCGTCTTACGGTAATGTTCAATCCTTACTTATACGGCAATTTTCAAACATTAGTGCTTCGTACTCGGCATACATACAGATCACTTTGTAAACTACATAATATTACCAGGGAGTGTTGATAGAAACATATTTTGTGTGTAAAAGAACACAAAACATACATTTAAAAAAATAAATATTTCACAAAATAATGTCTTAAATCACTAATATAATTTTCTTCTGATAATGGTATAAAAATGTTCCCTGAATATTCACGAACTCATATCTATGTGCAATGTCATAATCAAATGCCATATGCGCAATTACAACAAGGAAAGGTTCACATGGGTGTACCTGGGCACTCATTAGCAACATACCTCCCCAGCTGTTCAGCGGGTCTCACGTCGGCTGCAAGATAAGCCATAGCAAGCATTTAATACTCATTTGGTAGTTTCCTCATCCATGTACCTATATCATATGCTAGCTAACTCAATTTGACCCCTAGTCCCACTTCCTCATCTGGGCCGGTCCCCTTAAGAATCAACCAGAAAAACTCATTCAACTGGTGCAGTTGAATGAGTTTTTCTTGTTGATCCCCATATTTTTTAACAAAATCCGTATATGATAAATCACACCAGTCACAAAACATCACCTGTCACAAAACATTTCCGTTCACTTCACTGTCACAGAAAAATCTACCAATTGTAAAATGCGATTAGACAAAAGATAAATTGGTTTAATTAATGAAATATATTAGTACATTATATTAGTTATGGACAAAGTATGGTAAGAATGCATGAAATTACTCTAAAACGTTTTTCAAACGATAAAAAGTAGCACTTGTACTACTTTCCTGAGTGCCATCTTATGAGTTGCATGGTTTGTTGACACTGACTTTGCCGATACACGAAAAAGGGAATTTATGTCTGGAAGCGACAAATTTTGGCTGCTTTATTTTAATATTATGACATAATTATGTCTTTCCATGCTTTAAATTTGACTTCCTCTATTAGTTTGCATTTGTTTTTCCATTTTAGTAGCATTTCATGTATGTTTACTAAAATTCCATATCCTCTAGATTAAACTGCCTTTATTAGCACTTCAAGCCAAATTGCAGAAAAGGCACATTAAGAAATCCTTCTGTGAGGGTGTTGTGGATTTAGTCTCTGAGCAGTGATATGAAGTGGATATTTTCTAATATGAGGCCACTCCAGCTGTACCCATGTTATACATGGCTCTATTTCTTATGCTCTATAAGATGACACTGTCCATTTCCCTTTATCTCTGTGTATTGCTCTTAGTAACATTAACCACAGTTTACAAAGTTACTATCCATGCTGTGGTTGGTAAAGGTTTATAACTGCACCCATAGGAGACTAAGTCCCCGACTCCAGCCAAGAATGTTTGGGGATCCCATGGGGAGTCAGGAGTTGGGGGGGTTGCATGGTGTGAATTCCCATAAAATTTATTGAATGGTGTGTTGGATTCCCAAATCTTTATCAAAGTTGGTACATCGGTCTATAGAATTTCAAAGACTGCAGACACGTTTGTAGTTTCACTAGCCAATTTGGTAGAAGTTACAGACACTGACGTGCGTAGATAGAAATTGGACACTGCCATCTTATAGAACGGAAGAAATAGATCGGAATAGGACATAGTTTAATATGCAGAAGCCTTATAATTACTGGTAAATGGAAAAAAACTGCAGCACTATGTGCCATGCAGAGACTAAGTCCCAAACACCCTTCCTCAGCCAGAGTTACTTGTTTATGTCTACATTTTCTATGAAATTGTTTTCTGTGTCTCATTTTCTGTAAATCCATTTTCTATAACTGCATTTTCTATTAATGTCACGTTTTCTTGCTCCATTTTCTACCAACTTAACATCACTTCCGATTAGTAATTATTTTAACCATTATCATTTTACATTTCTAAGAACATTTCCTCTATTCCTTTTATACTTTTATATTATAATTGGGTTTTCTATGTAATGTAATTATTTTTTTTGCCTCCATGTTGGAAAAATACACAATGCAAATTACTTGATCACTTTGTGGTAAACTCTTGTCATGGCAGGTCCAAGCAATTTCTGTGCGCAGTGTGACATGGGTAAGTAGATTGTTTTTATGTAATTATCATTTTATCTATCTTTTAATAACAATGAAATATAGTGTTTTGATTTCATCAAGATAGATCAATAGAGCTAAATTAAATATCTTTATGGTAGGTACGAGCACTTTTTTTTTTTGATATGGAGGCCAGGCTGACCTCTTGCTAGATCTTTGCCAGCCTCATTTTAGGGGAGTCAAAATGCCCCAAATGGGACAGCATTTGTTGCATTGACAACATTAACTCTTTCAGGTGCAACAACCCCCCCCCCAAAAAAAAAAAAATAATAGGAAAGTTAGATGCAATTTCAAAAACCCACTTTTTAAGAACACCTAAGATCGATTTTGAAACTAACTTGTCAATTAGTATTTGAGAGACAGGTTTTCTTACGAATCTGCATTGAGCGAATTTAATTTACCAAACAAGACTATTGGCGATTGAAGGAGCTTCTGCCGGGAGGTACTCATTTTTTCATGCTTTGAAAATCAATCCGACAAAATTGGTGGGTCCGGGGAAATTGTAGAGATTGATGAATCTAAATTTGGAAAAAGAAAATACATGTTGGTTGAGTAATTGAAGGTCAGTGGGATTTTGGAGGAGTATGGAGATGCATGACTTTCACTCTTTGCTTAACGTCTGGAGAAAGAGGGAAATCAACATCTAACTGTGAATCATAAATGGAGGGAGGCCCATTCAAAAGTGCCGCGCCTCGGCAGGAGGATATACCACTTCATTTTTCAAATGTACCCGGTGGAGAATAAAAGAATACATCAGTTCCTCCTCGCCGCAGCTCACCATATCCTCCACACTGACAGTATATGTTGTGTATTTAGAAATAATATATAATCATTTGACTTTGTGGTAATAAGCACAAGGGGGTGGGGGGTAATTTTTTCATATGTTATGATTTTGTTACTTTGGTTCACATGATAAGCACATATTGTGTTTACAATTTTTTTTTTCTGATATCGAGTTTGTACACATTGCGTGTTGCGCTTGTTTACTTTTGCGGTATTTCTTTTGTTGTCCGTCGGACAAAGTTTGGCTCGTGTTTCTGATTATATGGCCTTTCTGTTGTTTTCGGGACATGAAGTTTGGCTTGCCTTTCAGATAATTACACTTTTTAACGATGTTTAAATGGTATTTATTTTATTTCGACAATTACAGGTTGCTAGTGACCTTGTGCAATCCCCCCTCCCCCCTTCGTGAACTCGATTTTAAAATTTTTCTAATGCCGGTAGAGATGAAAGAGACCGACGCGCATAGAAAGAGCAAATTGGACACCGCCATCTTATAGAGCAGAAGAAATAGAGTGGGATAGGATATGGTATAAGATGCAGAGGCCTTACAGTCACCACTAAATGACGAAAATATAAAGCACGCGTCGATGAGCTTGTTTAACTTGTTAAGAAATACACAACACTGAACGCGTAACTCCTTAATGCGATGCCCTAAGTAGTTCCAGTATTACTATGCACATGTCAAAACAACATTTGGCTACTTTTCCGTGTAAGATTGATTCATAGCCTTATTTAGATTCATGCGCATTCTGCATTTCACACTTCCTTTCGCTGCTGCCAGGTTGACACCATTTCGAAACGGAACGCCAGTAAGAAATGTTGCGTTTCCAGTGTTGTGTTCATTCTGGGTTATTCTTAAGATTATGTAGTTGTCTAGTCACGGCAATTTATATTGATATATTATGTTGGTTTATTAGTCAATATGTTTTTTTGGGGGGTTTGGAACATGTGAATTCCCATAGAGTTTTGCCGAAAGGTGGGTTGGGCTCCCATAAAGTTTTTGATTTCTGGCGCATCAGTCCGTAGAATTTCAAAGATGGCGGTTAAATCTGTTGAGTTTCATTGGCCGATTTTAAGCATTTTTTGTCCTAGTTTTATGCATTTTTTATTCTTCTTATCTAAGCCTGTTTTACCCCATAATTTCCCTGAGGTACTTCATGCCCTCCCCTGCTAACAGGACTATCAAATCAAGATGGAGAAATGGTCCTCAATCTCCTGAACGATTCTTTCACTGAAAAAACAACGCCGAAAATCAATGAAATCATTGGATTTCCTGCAGAAAAACATCAATTTTTTTCGACTTAGTCTCTGCGAGGGTGCATCGCAGTCTTCAACAATTACCCCCCCCCCTTGGAACTTAGTTTCTGCAAAGGTGCGTCACAATCTGTAAAAATTACCGCCAATTTTAGGCATTACTTGTTCTGGTTTAACTCATTTCTGTTATCCATTCTTTTTATTTCAACTTGTTTTATCTCATAATTTCCATGATATACTTCATGCCCTCCGCTGCTATTAGGATCATCGTTGTGATTGCTTCAGATTCATTCTCATCACAGAAAAATAAATCTAATGATGCAGATGCTGTCTGGGAAGTCCTAATCAGAATGCTTCATTGCAGAATGTGTTTCCCGAATGTTACCAGTTCAGGGCACTATATCTGCCTATTCATTAAGTCACTTCACAACACCGTTATTATAAGTGAAAAACTATGACTGTTGCTCGCACCATAAATGTTCTTTGCTCGCAGGTCACAGCCCATACAATACCACGCGTCCGTGAAAAACGATATATTTTCCAACCAGATATACAGACTGATCTTTAAAAATAAAAACATTGTCATCTCCAAGAAGCGAACCACAACATAGCTAGATTCATTGGAGCTTTAACTTATTTCAATCGACCATAGTGTAAAATTAACATACACTTTGAGTAAGCGGTGTTATAGATAATATCAATCGCTGTAACTCACTCAAAGTATCACACAAAACTTACCAAGTTCGCGGCATCGTCTGCCTTTCCTGCGGATTCTGCTTCGTTCGCGGGAGACCCACCACTTACAGTCGAATCTCTAGATTTTTTCGACTGTGTCTTGGTCTGGGATCCCTTTTTACTGGAATCTCTGATCAAGAAGTAATATATACCAGCTGTTGCAGCCACAGTTCCTCCTACGGCGAGAGCAATTTGCCATTTTGGAATTCCGGTCGCGTTAGAAGTGTACTTGGATAGCGCCATGTTTACAAGGCCAAATTGATCGTACGTGCATCTTCACAATTTAGACAATATTTTTGTACACTTACTGAAGACATTGTCCTCAACAGAATATATTTGCGTATTTTGTGAGAAACTAAAATTCAAATATAATAAGTGTGATGATTTTAAATATATAAATTTAAAAAATAAGTAAATTTCAAAACATTTGAAAAGATGTTCCCTCCATTGAACATATGATGAGCTTGGGGAGCATTTTGGCGAGCGATATGTATAATATAATTTGATTTAGATTAGTTGAGAGTGTTCTGGAAGAGGAGTCTGTCATACGGTGCTGCGCCAAGAAATTATTCAAACTGATAAATTTATACAGAGATGAAAGAAGCTGTTGAATGTATTATTTGAATATGCAACTAGATAATCCAGCACCTTCCTTTTCAATTACAGTGAATTGCTTAGGTAACACTTAACTGATGGACAAATTTACTTTCTTGCTAATTGTT
>NC_091565.1:24472742-24477742 GCF_042767895.1 Penaeus vannamei
ATCCCCTTCCCTCTCTACCTATTTTCAATATTTCTGTACAGGCCAAGGTGTAGCACTCAATTATTTTTCGTCGTGATATTTACTTAAAATAGTATTTCTTTTAAAAGAATGCATTATATTTGGTAGCTGATGACATGTCTTAATGACCTTTTCTGTCTTGTGATTCCTAGGTTTATTACCTGATAATATTTTGAAGTTAAGCTTTGAACATTATATGTTGTTTTCTTTTCGTATATATAATTATACAAACAGAGTGCGTCTTGTTTATTTGTGTTATTAAATGAATATCGAATTCAGTTATTCTTATACATACAAGCGTTATACTCTTTTTTTTTTGCGAGCCACTTGACACATAGTTGTTCAGGTGAAATCAGGTCAGGTCCTGTCAAACGGTGTATCCCTCACTTTTTAATGACCTGTATTAGCCTCGATTTATTTATTTATACATGTATAATTTTGTGAATCTATCATTATCCCGTTATCGACGTATTTACGATAGAGTGATGAATTTACTTCCGGTTTGCATTAATATATTGGGGACTGTAATAATGTTAGCATAATTCATTGAACTAAATTGTATAATTTTACGTTATTATTATAGTATATTTGTGCATATATTTTTCGCCAAAATTATTCATCTTATTTATAGATATATTTTTTCTTTAATTATTCACAATTGGTAAATTCTTTATTTCATTTATTGGTGATTTGATTATTTAATTTCTAGATTATTGTGTACTTGTTTTTTCACAATATTATTGAATTTTCCTACCATCTGATTTTGTCTGACTTAAATTACATTCAGGCTATTTGTGTTTACATTTTAATTCTGTTATCTACGTGTTAGAGATTAATTATATTATACAGCTACTACGATTTCATATTGTTCGTGATTTTTGCTTTCTTTCATGAGTTATCAAAAAATGCAAAATTGCCTCGGTCATCCTTATGGTTTTCCCTTTATTTGCCTTAATACAATAATCGTTAGTATGCCAACCTAATTTTTGAATATTTTCTTCATTAATCAATCTTAATCACAAGCCTCACCTCATCATTATTACATGGTCCTTGGGGATGACCCCCAGCTGGGTATGGACATGTAATTAGCGTTAAGGTAATCAATGTTAAGTTGTCCTGTATGTGCCAAGCTGCACACTTATCGCTAGAGGCGATCTCAGCGCCACGCCTTCTTATAAGACTATACATGAGAGATTATCACTGGTATTCCCCAAAAAGATGGGATGTCCAATTAGCGTTCTGTGTATATCGTCGATGATATATCACTTCTACGGTTGGGTCCATCATCACTTTCCTTAGGGAATTTATTTTAAGTATCATTTACAACCACGAGGGTTGTCTTTAGGCTGTCAGATAAGGGAAGCTGACCCAAAACCGCTTGCATCATGCGTTGCTCTGCAATTTTGGTCTGTTCTGCAACAGACCAGTCACCGTTTCATTCATTTTACGTACTATTTAAAGTACCATTTTGTATGATTTCGCACAGTAGTTGATCAATATTGCAATTGCCGTAAGTTTATTGTTATTAATATGAATTTTTTTTCGTGCAGTCAGATCGACGATTATTTTCATGGCGTGCAACCCACATTGCCACCCCCACCTACATACCTAACCCCACCCCCCATCTTCACCCATACTTCCTTTACCTCTCCCCCCCATCCTTCCCTTAGCCTTCCGCCCACCCACTCCTCCTCCCCTTCACTTATTTTCTTTCAACTTCCACGCCATCCTATTCATTTAATGCTCACTTTCGCTTTTACTTTGACAAATTACTAATGACTAACAAAATATCTATCAGTGTTCTATTTTCTACTCCTGTGCTATACTCTGACTTACTCATTTCATAATTCATCGATTCACTAAAACTCGTATACTAACCACTCGCGCAGCCACATGCGCACATCGTCCTGCAGAAACCCTTTAATTGCACAAGAACTACATGCGTACTGTTTCCGAGAAGATAATCGACTTGCGCCAATCGTGTATTCTTGTCTTGCATTACGTTTTATCGTGTATATGTTGTCCTGAGAGAGCATAATTGATGTAATGAATTGCTCCTGAAGTATAAGGACTGCATTACCAGTTTTCATTATCATTTTGCCTCAAATTACTGTTGGTGACGAGTGATAGACAATTTCAATGAAATGAGATAGAACATTCACTATTAGTCAGACGTATACTGTATGCACTACTGCACTGCACGCTGTTGAACTCTGCATTGTTGCATTTTCATTTTCTCCCAAGGAAGTTAGTCGTTCAAGACATTCTTACGAACTGCGACACCTTTTGCTTCTGTGTAGTTCTGCACAATGCTTATCTCTCGTAGACTTTAATCTCCTGCTATCTAAGACAATTACAACTCATGCACGTCCTTGCGGACTATTGCAATTGTCTCCCTAAGCATGTTCCTCTGTCTATCCTTGGACAGTGAATTATTGGGAAAATTATTAAAAAATCGAACATTCATGAAAATATTTGGAATAACACTCATTGCAATCTGATTTATAGGGTAAACTTTAATAAACTCCCACGGCTATAAAAATGGCACAAGATCAGAGCTTGCACTTGCACGCGGGAAGGTCCCCGGACTGGCCTGTGCGCCGATTTTGATACTGCCTGGAAATGAGGCCTACCACTCTCCAAATTACCCGTTGCTAGAGAGTTAAGCACCAAAGTCAAACATTAAATATACATGCCGGAAGGACTTATTAGTTAGCTATCTAGTAACTAAAAAAACATATATAATTTTACAAAAAAGAGCAGTGTTTCTGTAAGTCTTAATGTTCCATTGTGGTACACTCAAAGTCACTGTGGGCCATCAGTTGTAGGTTGATGATATTCAAGTTCTGCTACCGGTTGATGCATCATGAGCATCATTTGTTCTGTTCTATCATTGAAGTAGATGCAGAAGCTGGAACTATTGTATGTACTGAAACGTGTTGCAGGTGTTGAAAGCAATTTCAATGTCGAAGTAGGTTTTGAAGTCGATGCTGAAGTAACAGGAGCCGATACTGGCACTGAAGGGGCTGAAGCAGACCTTGAAGCTGAGGAGCAGGAGCTGATGCCAATAGTAAGGCTGGAGAGACCGACTGTTTTCGTTCATTTATCCTACCAAGCTGGGGGAATTCTGCCTTATCATTAAGGCAAGGAAATGGTATGGGGTTGCAGGAAGGCAGAACAGCCTGTTGCTTCTTTAGCAATATGTTTTTTCTATCATTTGGATAGTAAGCACATAATGGAGAGTTTGCATTATGGTCAAGTCTGCAATTGACACATTTCCTAGGGACTTGATTACCCCGCAATTTTTTTCGGTGTAGTATCAGCAATGTGGGTGGTTGCAGGGACAAGCATACCCCCCATGCCCCCATCTGGAACAGTTGGAGCAAAATAGGGTGAGTGATTTGAAGACAGCACACCTGAAAGGTGCCATGCCCTCAACAATTTTGATAGTTTTGGGAATTTTCTCCCCTTCATATGTGATGATGAGTTGCTGTATTATCCTACCATTAACTTTAACCCCCTGGATCCGGATGACGCTGTGATAACATCAAGGAAAAACTTAGACAGCTATATGGCAGACATGAACAAAGCGTCAAGAGTGAAGGCCAGGGTAACAGAAACGACTCGCCACGAGAGCACAAATCTTTTGGAGTGTGATTTGACTTATTTGGCGCTTAGAAGGGGCATATCGGAATGTAATGTGCGTAAGCAGTGACTGGAAAAGCGCCAGCTCCAGGGAGGACGCCATCTCCATACTGCACGCTCTATTCCTGGCTGCTGTGACCGGCGGTGCAGGTTGTGTTACGTAAAATTGAAAATTACAAAAAAAAAATAGATATATGACACAAACGACCAAATGTTCCATACATTTTTTTTCTGGCACTGAGCAATTTACTACATAGAGAGATGATATGGAGTCTATGCAAGCAAAAAAATTAATTACCATCTGTATGAAGCAAACAAAAAGACAAATATAGACATTGGAAAATGGCGATAAAACTAAAAGTTTTCACAAAATAACTTCTCATGGGTGTTCGTGCGCACCTGGCCTTCGCACCGCATGCCTAGGATGCTGCCCACTTACGTATCCACTGCAACAGGATCCAGGGGATTACTACACTTAGTGTGTAGAATCCTTTCACTGTATTCCGTGACCTCATTGATGTTAATTTCCCTTGGGACATTGAACAAAACAAGGTTAGTACCATGTCCTTTGCCATAAGCTCCGCTTATTTTGGGGATTTCTTCTGCCGCTCTGGTCATAGTTATATGGGTAAGAATTTCTTAATTCTTTGACTGCACCTAGATATTATTTCAACCTAGTTTTAATTCTAGTGTTCCTTTAGTCTTGTTAAAGGGGCCTTCTTCAGGACTTGAGACACCCATCGGTATTTGTCCCCATGTGTCGCTAGCTTTGTATCTCTCTCGAAGTATGCACATAGATGGCTGGGGGATAAATGTTCTGCGGACTCATTACTGTCTCCTTGCCTTTTCCTTTGTTTGTTTGTTTTCGGTATTTGTGTCACTTGCTGAGATGTACATCTCCATCAACAGAGAGAAACAAGCCTGGGTTGTCATTGCATAAATGTATAAACTGGTGTTCTGAGGTCTGATCCTTCACCGAAGTGTCGCTCAAAAACAGACCTCACCTATCTGTTTTGTGTGTGGTAAGCTTGAGTCTCCACAGATTCCTCTTTTAACTACTTGTATATCTAGTATGAGTAAAATAATGTTTTTTTTTTCATGTTCACTGTATGTCCCTTTTGAGCCTTACTGATATTTCATAAACATGGCCACGCACTCGTTCACTAGAAATTGAAAGGTCTTTGTAGGCCCTATTCTCTAGGTGATCAGGTAGGCAGAAGTCACACCAGGTCACAGAGGGTAAAAAAGCAAAACAAAAAAAAGAACACGTTCTCTCCCTGTGATGGTTGGTAAGGAGAGAGAGAGAGAGAGAGAGAGAGAGAGAGAGAGAGAGAGAG
>NC_091565.1:24527742-24542742 GCF_042767895.1 Penaeus vannamei
ACTGTACTGCCACTGCATTATAATCAGCAATGCAGGTAAGTAGGTCATTTTCACAGTCTGACCAGACCTTGTTGTAGATAGGATAAGCATTTGGTGGGTGAGGTTCTGCAGGAATGGGTTTGCCAGTGATCAGTTAGGGTAGATAGTGCACAAGTTTGGGATTCAGATATAACTGTGACAAGACGTGAAGGATCAGAGCAACTGCAAAAGGTAACCTTGCCAGGGTATTCTCAGAATAGGGGGCTGTAGGGGGAATCATAAAAAATTGATCCCACTGGGCTGGGCCAAAGGGTACTCAAAAGGTTTGCAGAGGTAGAGGCAGTAAAAGGACAAGCGTGAAAGGAAGATGGGGAGGTGTGGAGTAGTTCTGTGGGAGGGAGAACAATAAGGATGAGGAGTAATAATAAGGGAAGGGGCGGGGGTAGAGATTGAAGAGGGGAGTGCAGTAGGAGATGGAGAGAAGAATGTTGGAAGAGAGGAAGGGGTGCTTTCTGGAGGTTGAGTAATAACCTGGGTGGGTATTTTGGAATGGATAGAGTTGTCAGCAAGTGTCGAGGAGGGGGTATTAGTATCAGAGGTCACAGCCATGGTCAAAGGAGGGGCAGGGGTTAGAAAACCATCAACATCCAATATATATAGGCTAGTTGAAGAGGCAAGACGTAATGACCCTATCAAGGGTAAAGAATCTTCATTATTGGCCATGGTGAGCCTGAATAAAATTGGGAAAAAACGGTCTACCCCCCACGGTCCCCATAAGGGGTAAGGGCTTGGCAATTAACCAAGGGAATACTGTGCCCATGGCTCCCAAAGGCTATTCATGATTGATACAAAGCCAGCCTTTCATCCTTTCAGAATAGCTATCACACCTTTGGAATGGGATAAAAGAAGGGGATGAAGAAGATATAGAAGAGGAAAGGAGAGAAGAAAAGACCAAGCAAAATTAGGTGAGGTGAAGGCTGAAGCCGAAGGTAGGGATGTCCCCTACCTTGGGCCTAAGTCTCTATCTCCTAAGCCCTACCACAGCAACAACGAGCAAGGTATTGGGAGGAACACCATAGGAAGTGGATAGTAAACGAGGTTGGGGAAGAAAAGGAAAAGGAGAAGGGAAAAAGAGAAAACCCTGCAAAATTAGTCGAGTCAAGGACTGAGATCAAAGGTAGGGGTAATCCCTAGAATTGGGTCTCAGTTTCTGTCTCCTAAGCATCTCCATGGCAACAACAGTCAAGGGATTAGGGAGGGAGTTGTGTTCTTGACTTTAAGGTTTTCATTAAATTGCACTTACATTTCTCATATATCATTGATTAAATCAATATAGGCATATGTTGTAAGAAAATTTAAATCATGGTCAGATTTTATATTTCTTTTGAAACATAAGTATCAGCCTCGCCGTCGACAGTGTCAATAACCAAATTTGATTCACAATTTGAGTAATAACATTTGAACTTTCTCAAGTTTCAACAAATAATTACTGTTTGCATGTTCCATTAATCAAATTAAAACCAATGTATGTGATAAAAGAGTTTGGATCATAGCTAGATTTTCTATTCCTCTGAATAGAACAGAATTAAAGGTATTAAAACATTTTCCTATTGATTAAAAATATCATTATGATGTGTTATCAGATTGTAGATCAGACATCAAATGAAGACATACAGCATGAACAGTACGATAACCTGTTATCAATCTATAGTGCTATAATGCTAGCAAAAAGGAGTGGGGCCTCCCATATATCCAGTCTGAAGAGATTATAGTACTCTCCAATACCAGCCTAATTAAGCTAAATGCGATATCCCCTTATTTTTCTGATAACTGAATTAAGTTGATTAAGAAAGAAACTAAACTCCGTCCATGACATTTCCCATAAGTTAGTCACAAAATTCATGGATAATTTCTCAAAAGATCTCTCCAATGAAATTATTCGAACACAATTAAAAATGTTGATAAGTACAAAATATAAAAACCTCATTAAAATATTCACAGATGGATCTAAAATAAAAGAACCTCATTCAACATCAGCTGCAATTTATATTGAACAAAAGAAAATCACAACAATTAGGAAACTATTGAGGAATACAAAATTTTTAGAAACTGAATTATATGCAATAAAACAAAGCCTGGAATATATAGAAGTCAATAACCTTACCAACTCTTTAATCTTAACAGATTCACTTTCATCACTATCAATACTACAAAACCACAAACTCAGTAATTACAAACAAATCACATACAAAATACAGAAACAAATTTACACATTAACCCCAAGCTGCCGGGCATGGCATGTACATAAATGCCATTAACCATTGTGGGTGTTGAATTTAGTAAATGTTTTTACATATAGATGGCTCCACGAGTATTGACACCAGTGAGCCAATTACGTGAACTACCTGTCTCACCTGTTTAACTCTTTTCATGATTTTCAATAATATTTTCTAGTATCTAATACTGCTATTAGTAATGTCAGTAACAATATAGCAATTATAATGTTTATAACAAAAATAAGTGTCAATATTGATAGATTTAGTAAAAAAAGCCTTTTCCTGCTTTTTCAAGGAAAAGTGAGGTTGCAAGATCTACTAATTGACTCCTTTGTGGCTAGGAATTGGCAGAGCCATCTATGTGCAGAAACATTCAACCAAGCATTGCCAAAAGGAACGCACCATTTTTCCGTCAACATTGGATTAACAATTCAAAATCATAATGTCACAATACAATGGATTCCAGTGTGCAAAACCATATTTGGAAATGAAATAGTGGATCTTGCAGCAAAGAAGCGCATGAATTACACAATTCCACAACCAAAACCCAACCCACCAATGACATAATAAAAGATATAAAAGTAAAAAACAAAATACATTGGAAAGACCAATTAAACAAAAATCTGATCATAAAAAACTATCACTTCAAAGACAACACTCCACAGCCATGGTGCAGAACCAAAAACAGAAAAATAGATGTTTGTCTAACAAGAATCCTGACTAAACATACAAGCCTAAGAAAACATCTACATAGACTAAAATTTGAAACAGACTCAAGCAGCAGATGGTGCCAACACCAAGAAAAAAATGTTGAGCACCTAACACTACAATGTCCACGTTTACACTCTGACAGATCTAAACTAATAGAGGCAATAAAAAAATTAAAATAACTTATCCAAATATCTCTTTACTCATAACAGGAGATAATCACCCATTGGTTAAGAAGTTCTACATTCTAAAACGCATGAAGATCTTACAAAGATCAAGAATAGTATATATCATATGAAACAGAGCAAAACAATAATTAATAGAAGAAAACCTGCAGACAACAGATAGAAGAGTCCAGGAAACAAGATCCAGGGAATATAGACACAATAAGTCTATAACCCTATAAAAGGAGAAAAAAAAAACTCTGCCCATTCATTTACAAGTACAATCAACAGTTAAAAAAGAATATCACTCCTTGTGGACAGTTCTCTGATATAAATTGTAACACGAATAAGATTACCCCTAAAGTAGCTATAAAAAAAAAAAAAATAATAATAATAATAATAATAATAATAATAATAATAATTTGCAATTTTGCTAAGGTATAAAAGAAGTCTTATATATTACCACATACTACAATGTTTGCCTATCTCCTAACTGTAAAATTGTTGTAACAGTCAATCCTCGAATACCAAATTACAGCAGTGTGTGAAACTTTGTCTCAATATCCATCTTATTGTTACCAGTTTTTAACTTATAACCCTAGCAATGTAAATAGGCCTTACCAATAAAATATTTATATCAGACAATCCAATCGATTCAATGAGCAATAAAAGGAACAGGTTTAATCTTCAATATAGATGCACTAACATATGCAAATTAAAGATGATATTCTTGTTGAGGACTAAAAGTTGTAGTTATCTGTACAATAAACAATCTGCAGGTACATACAGCAATGCCATAAAAAAAATCTTGGAAAGCACCACCAATTGCCCAAGTCCACTCAGTGCTCCTGAATTTTAGCTCTATCTTGCTATGCATACCAAGGTGAAGACCTTGTTTCCTAGGGAGTGTTGGGGGGGCAGAGCCCTTCACCAACTCTCCCCTCAGACAGCCCAGTCACAGCAACTTAAATTGTTAACAAATTTTGTGATGTGGAATTAGAAAGTGCATCTGTAATGTAAAGAACTACCAGGAAGAACTTCATAACCAAATCAAACAGGTGATAAATTCAGAAAATCTACAAACCAAAAGCAATATGAATACAAAGAAATGTGGTAATAGATAGCGCAAAAACAAGAAATAAATGGAATAGTGGTATAATGGTATTACATTTGCCAGTTGGTAATAAGAAAGTTGTGCAAGACATAATACTTTGGAGTAGATTTACAAGAAACTGTAATGGTACTATAGTAATCAAAGCAAAAAAACTACTTACTAATACATAAAGTAATCTATGTTGGCAAAATACAGTATTTGTTACTAAGAGCGTTGCATCCACTACATATTAAGTCCCAGTCCCAGAAACCTAAAAATCCAAACATTATCTAATATTTATTCCCTAGACAGGATTGTAAGCCTCCAGTACCCCCTATTTATTAGCACTTTGTGCCAACTTATAGAAAACGGACATTAAGAACAATGGCTGTCTCTGAGTAGTGATATGCAGATGTTTTCTTTCATTTTGCAGTAAATATGAGGCTGCAGCAGCTATACCTGTGTTGTGTATGACTATTTCTCATGCTCTAAATCCTAACATTACCTAAAAATTAAAGATGAAATGTAGTAAATGGGTTGTGACAAATTCACATAAAGAGAATGTCCATGAAGAGCTAGGAAATGCAGTGATTGGATAGGCTTCTGGGGTCAAAGCCCCTGGATTAGGCTGTTTTTTTTTTTATACAGAAATTGTGGATTTCCCAGGAATGGCTTTAATAAAAAAGCCAATCTCAGAGAGATGCAGTTAGGTCATAAACATTACTAATACTTTCATTTCATTCATTTGTGAGGAAAAATAACAAGAATCCCACATACTCCAGTGTGGATTAACTGAAAGTAGGATTGAAAATTGCAATAATCATCAAATAAATTATCACATAACCATTTCTCAAGGAAAGAAATATAAAATATGAAATTCAACAAAAATCAAAAGGATACAAGTTACCAAGAGCGATGCATAGAGATAGAGGGAAATGGACACTGTCATTTTATAGAGTGTAAGAAATAGAGTCTGAGACAACATAGTTTACGCTCCAGTGGTTTCATATTCACCGTGAAATGACAAAAATATTTGTAGCATATCATCACTCAGCGACTGTCCACAACACCCTCACACAGACAAAGTTCTTAATGTCAGTTGGCATGAATGTTATTAAGTTAATGACTGTTAAAAAGTTGGCATGAAGTGCTAATAAAGGAAGTAAAGGGGGGCTTGCACCCCTGCCTGGGAAATAAACAGAAGGTAGGAAAACTTACGTTGGGTGTTTGGGGTCACATTATACCCTGGTTTTGGCACTTAGTCTCTGTTACTGACAAGAATATTATATTCAATTTGCCCTAACTTGGTGCATTCATTACAGTAAAGATTACCCAAGATAACCTACCACTTTGATCCAATGTTAAATCAGGCAATTAGAAACCAAACTAACCAAATTATCACAAGATACACATAAAATCCAGCTAGAATGAACCAATATACAAATGAAGCAAAATCAGTGTCAAGCCTACACTTTTTAATCTAAGATTGGCTCCTAAGGGTGCACACCTAAATGAAGCTCCCGGGAGAATAAAAATTAACACTGAATGTATTTGTTAATTACAGGAACAGAAATAATAAAAATAAATAAATAAATAAATAAATGTATGCATGGAATAAGGAAAATGAAATACTTGAAAGAAAGGGATAACCATACTTAACTGATTCACACGGCAAGCTACCCCGAAAATTACACACACACCTGTAACTTGATCATTTCTATATTCTAAAGACTAGACTCTGACTTTAGCAAAACAGATGACATTTTTTTCATCGTTGCATATGTTTATGTCTTTTTCATTTAAAGAGGACACACCGAGAAGTAAAATTATTATGAAATCTAAATAAAATCTCACTTTATGGAAGATCGTAGAGTCGGTCTACTCAGCGGATTAATAACAGCAATCGTGAGGTCATCTATATACTACTGTTATATGAAAAACGATGTGAAACATTATACCATGAATTCATCATGAAAATATTACAAATTGAAAAGTTCAGATAAATCCAAATTATGCCTGATTACTTTATTTTACTAAAAATGTTGCGCAGATCACAACGGTTATACTGCTGTCGGATGTACGACAATACTCTCCTGCCTCTGACACGAGCCTGCTTTAGCACATGCATATTTTTCTTCCCTTCAGTCCTTTGCAGCCACCACCACCACCCCCTCCTCCTCCTCTCCCCATTCCCATCCCCCTCCTCCTCCTCTCCCCATACCCATCCCCCTCCTCCTCCTCCTCCTCTCCCCATCCTCCGCCTCGTCCTCCTCTCCCCATCTTCCGCCTCCTCCTCCTCTCCCCATCCTCCGCCTCCTCCTCCTCTCCCTATCCTCCGCCTCCTCCTCCTCCTCCTCTCCCTATCCTCCTCTTCCTCCTTCCATATCCTCCTCCTCCTCCTCTCCCCATCCTCCGCCTCCTCCTCCTCTCCCCATCCTCCGCCTCCTCCTCCTCCTCCTCTCCCTATCCTCCTCCTCCTCTCCCCATCCTCCGCCTCCTCCTCCTCCTCCTCCTCCTCCTCCTCCTCCTTTCCCCATCCTCCTCTTCCTTGCCTTCCCCTCCTCTTCCTCTTTCCCCTCTCCCTCCCCTCTTCCACTTCCCCTCCCCTCCCCTCTTCCACTTCCCCTCCCCTCCTCCTCCTCCTCCTCTTCCCCCTCTCCTCCTCCTCCGCTTCCCCCTCTCTCCCCTCCTCCTCCTCCTCTTCCCTCACTAGTGACCCGCTCCCTCGCTGCTCACCCCTCGCAGACCACGAAAGCCATGTGTTCTTATTTCACAAGTACTTCAACCTGCCCTGTGCCCGACAGTGACGAAGTGACCGCAGAACACGCTAATCTGACCCTTATTTCTATCATACATTTTTCATGCTTTTATTCTGTTGTCTTCACGTATAAATATGCCATGTTTATACTCAAAATGTTTCTTATAAAATGCTTGTTCTGAATGTAACTGCATGTAACTGATTTTACCATTGATATTCAAATGTTCCAAGTTTCATGAACACTCAGCAATTCTGTCCCCTAACACCAGATGTAAGGTAAAAAAATACCGATCTTATGTGAACCATACCCTTGTTCCTCTCCACGAAACGGTCATGTGAACCGATGTTTCAAAATATATGTTCATCCATATTCTTTCATGTTTTTCCATTGTATATTGTTTAAAACGAATTTTGTTCATGGCAATTCCTGTGCCATCTACCCCAGACCGCTCGCCCTCGCGGGCTTGACAGGACGCGCTCCTTTCCTGGGCGCCCCTGCTTCGCCCCCCGTACCAGATACCCAGAATAAAGACAAAACTGCGACAAGTTTAACTTCTGACCAACATCTTCAGAGTACGTCAGCACCTTACTTACTGCCTTACCGCTTCAGCCACCCTCTACCAAACACCAAGAACAAGAAGTAATAGTAGTGGGTGGGACGCCTCTTCCCACTCATATATTACACCCTCTCGCCTCCCCTCCTCCTCTTCCCCTCCTCTTACCCCTCCCCTCCCCTCCTGCTCCTCGTCCTCTTCCTCTTCCCCTCCTCCTCTTCCTCTTCCCCTCCTCCTACTCCCTCTCTCCCTCCTTCCCCTCTTCCTCCTCCTCCTCCTCCCTCTTATCCTTCCCCTCCCCCTCCCTTCCTCCTCCTCCTCTACCTCCCGTTCCCGTTCCTCTTCCCCTTCGACTCCCCTCCCCTCCTCCTCCTATCCTTCCCCCTCGCCTCCCCTCATCCTCTTCCCCTTCCCCTCCCCTGCTCCTCCTCCTCTTACCCCTCACCTCCCCTCCTCTTCCCCCTCCCCCTCCTCGTCATCCTTCCCCTCCTCTCCTCCTCCTCCTCTACCTCCCATTCCCCCTCCCCTCCTCATCCTTCCCCTCCTCTCCTCCTCCTCCTCTACCTCCCATTCCCCCTCCCCTCCCCTCCTCCCCTTCTTCCTCTTCCCCGTCCCCTCCTCCTCTTCCTCTTTCCCCTCTCCTCCTTCTCCTCTTCCCCCTCCCCCCCTCCTCTTCCTCTTCCCCCTCCCCTCCTCTCCTCCTCTTCCTCTTCCCCCTCCCCTTCTTCTCTTCTCCCTCCCCTCCTCCTCTTCTCCCTCCCCTCTTCCTCCTCCTCTTTCCCCTCCCCTCCCCTCCTCCTCTACCTCCCCCTCCCCCTCCTCTCCTCCTGCACCCTCTCCTTCTCCTCCTATAAGAGTTATTAACAACCCTTCTTAATAGTGTAGTTGAATTACAGGTGGCATCAGTGATACACCTGTGATCACTCCCAGTCACAGGAAAGGTCGCTGAAGGTGTGAGTGTGTGAGCAGGCCCCACACCCTGCTCGGGCAGGTGACCGTGAGAGATTGGACGACTGTGTGCTTTAGGTCAACTGAGGTCAGCTTTGCCACCTCCTGGCTCGTGGCGTGTCGAAGGTAGCTTGGGGCGGTAGCGTGGGTATGCACGTGGTCTAAATATGGACACACGTGGGGACCGCATGGTACACTATGCAGTATTGCACCCTATATGCAGTATGCTGTACTGCACCCTATACTGCTCGGCCACCACCTCACGCCTCGTCCTCGTGACGTCATCTGAATTCTTCAAGGGTGACCTATCATAGTACCCCATCTGCTGGACGTCTCGTCGCGTTCTTGTTCTCGGTCGTCTTCGTGCATCTCCTCGTTGTCGGCCTCTTCATCTTCGTCCTTGGTGCATCCGTCCGTCATCGACGTCCACACGTCCTCGAAGGTTTCGCCTAGGTCCTCCTTAACTTCGGTTCGTCCAGTCGTCCTCGTAGTCCTCATCCAGGCGGCATCGTCGTCCACACGTCCTTGCAAATTCGTCCAGGCCCTTCTCGGCTGCGGCTCGTACCGACGTCCTCGTAGCCTGTGTCTGGGTCTACGGCGTCCTGGGAAGGGGCGTCCTCTCGTCTGAGGGCGGCTGGGGAGCTCCTGGAGTTTAACTAATCTACGGGCGTCCAGGCAGGCGGCTTTTCATAGCATCATGGGGCCTGCTCTGGCGAGTTCCTGGTTCTTCACTGGATCTACGGAAGTCCTGACAGGCGGCGCCCGTCCACTTGATCTGGGCGGCTTAATACCTGCAATCGCGAGTCCTCGTCCTTTGGCATGCGGCGATTCTCTGGCGATGTTCGTCTCACGGCATTTCAAGGTGATCGTGCTGTAGTTAGATCTCCTTTGATGCTGTGTCGGATATACACGGCCATTATATATATCATGAACCAGTTCATACACGTAAGGGCCAAGATAGTAAGAGAAAAAGAAAAACAACAGAGAGGGAGGGATGTTATTCAAGTGCTGCTAGCCGTTATTTTTATGCTAATTTGCAGTTTTTAATGTGGTTATTTAATTTATTTATGTATTTTTTTTCACTTTTGTATTTTTCAAGAAGAAAATAAATGAGGGAGAGGAGAGTAGCAGTTCTCACGAACTTGCTGGAGCTACTAACCATCTCAGCTAGATATGAGAATTGATAAGGGAAATGACATCGGCATCCGCAAGGATAATTTGAACCGATTGTCATTTCATAGATGAATATTTGATTTAACAGTGTCTGTTGAACTGCGTGGAAGAGTGTGTGAAATGATTGCGTGTATGTTTTAACCCTATCACTGATACGTTCTGAAATCATTTGCAACCCCTGTGTGATACGTATTTTCTGCATTTTCTGAATAATGGTTGTTGCAGTTCTGAATATTTCTTTTTGTGGCACACGTGCATACAATTATCAGGCAACAAAGCAATAAATACATTTTACATTATTAGTCATGAAAAAAAGGATTTATAGTTAGAGTTAGTCGTACGCCTGGCAGCATCGCTTCACTTAGTTCAGGCACCAATAATATCTTTGACAAACATATATATATATATATATATATATATATATATATATATATATATATATATATATATATATATATATATCCGTATATACATACATATATATATATATATATATATATATATATATATATATCCGTATATACATACATATATATATATATATATATATATATATATATATATATATATATATATATATATGTAGCCGCTAGAAAAATATAGTTCATGTATTAGAGCTAGTGTAGTCGATCAAAGAATTCACATAAGAGACATTTATCTCCCACGTGGCGGCAGTGAGGAAGGCCTCGGCCACGATGGTGGCGGGGACACCAGGTCAACATATAGCCCATACCCTCCACACGAGTTGACCTGTAAAAGAACCTCTGTATATAGGGAGCGGGCAGGAACTCTTGACATGACCTATGTGCTACGGGATCGTGACTGCCACATGACAAATATCCATCCTCACCGCGGTGAGGGAGGCCTCAGCCACGACGGTGAGAAAGACCTCGTCGGGTGTCACTGGGTCAACATATAGGCCACATCCACCACGAAGGGTTGACCCATCGGTAAGAGTTTTTTGACGAGTTATATGCCTGATGAAAGCGGGTTCACGGCCTAACTATTATCTACACGTGAAGTAGAAGGTGTCTTGTGGCTATGGCCACGTATATTCAAAGGGGCGGGCAGTTCGAGGAGAACCTTTACACCGTCGAGACACCCACAACACTCTATAAACCAGGCCATTACTCTGATAATCTGACTATCCCCGCAATGCGTATGCATCTAACACTTCTTGTAGGGGAGTCTTATCCCGCAACCTAATGCAAGCTATTGTTGTACTGCTATAGATATTGTATAAGCTAGTTTAGTAGATAAGTACGAAGGAATGTCACTTGTTGATAATGTAAGGAAATGTATCATTACACGCAACTTGTAAATGTATCGAATTACAGGTTTGACCGGTACTGAATATACCTTAACGAGTGCTACGCAGTGGTACCAGTCATCCATACCCATAAGCAGTAAAGGGCGTACTCTGGCGGCCACAGTCAAACGCAAAGGGTGCTAGTTGCAGAAAGACGACGGAATCTGGAGCCGCCGACGACGGACTGCCGGAGGAACGCGGCACGAGACCGAGGAGTCCAGCGAAGCGTCACCCTGCAAAACTCTACGGGAATTACTTGTGCAGCTACAAGACGAGTGTTATTTCGCGAAGTTGCTCTACATTGAGCGCGGTGCTGTAGTGATTGCAGCGTTATATATCTAGTGTTATTTCACGAAGTTGCTCTGCACTGAGCGCGGTGCTGTAGTGATTGCAGCGTTATTATTTCGCAAAGTTGCTCTGCATTGAGCGTGGTGCTGTATTGATTGCAGCGTTATTATTTCGCGAAGTTGCTCTGCATTGAGCATGGTGCTGTAGTGTTTGCAGTGTTATTATTTTGCGAAGTTGCTCTGCATTGAGTGCGGTGCTGTAGTGATTGCAGCGTTATTATTACGCAAAGTTGCTCTGCATTGAGCGCGGTGCTGTAGTGATTGCAGCGTTATTATTTCGCGAAGTTGCTCTGCATTGAGCGTGGTGCTGTAGAGATTGCAGCGTTATTATTTCGCGAAATTGCTCTGCATTGAGCGCGGTGCTGTAGTGATTGCAGCGTTATTATTTCGCGAAGTTGCTCTGCATTGAGCGCAGTGCTGTAGTGCTTGCAGCGGTATTATTTCGCGAAGTTCCTCTGCATTGAGCGCGGTGCTGTAGTGATTGCAGCGTTATTATTTTGCGAAGTTGCTCTGCATTGAGCGCGGTGCTGTAGTGATTGCAGCGTTATTTCGCGAAGTTGCTCTGCATTGAGCGCGGTGCTGTAATGATTGCAGCGTTATGTATCCAGTGTTATTTCGCGAAGTTGCTCTGCATTGAGCGCGGTGCTGTAGTGATTGCAGCGTTCTTATTTCGCGAAGTTGCTCTGCATTGAGCACGGTGCTGTAGTGATTGCAGCATTATATATCAAGTGTTATTTCGCGAAGTTGCTCTACATTGAGCGCGGTGCTGTAGTGATTGCAGCGTTATACATCCAGTATCATTTCGCGAAGTTGCTCTGCATTGAGCGCGGTGCTGTAGTGATTGCAGTATTATATATCCAGTATTATTTCGCGAAGTTGGTCTGCATTGAGCGCGGTGCTGTAGTGATTTAAGTATTATATATCCAGTGTTATTTCGCGAAGTTGCTCTACATTGAGGGCGGTGCTGTAGTGATTGCAGCATTATTATATACAGTGTTATTTCGTGAAGTTGTTCTACATTGAGCGCGATGCTGTGGTGATTACAGCGTTATTATATCCAGTGTTATTTCGTGAAGTTGCTCTACATTGAGCGTGGTGCTGTAGTGATTGCAGCATTATTATATACAGTGTTATTTTGCGAAGTCGCTCTACATTGAGCGCGGTGCTGTAGTGATTGCAGCGTTATATATCCAGTGTTACTTCGTGAAGTTGCTCTACATTGAGCGCGGTGCTGTAGTGATTGCAGCATTATTATATCCAGTGTTATTTCGTGAAGTTGCTCTGCATTGAGCGCGGTGCTGTGGTGATTGCAGCGTTACATATCCAGTGTTATTTCGCGAAGTTGCTCTGCATTGAGCGCGGTGTTGTGGTGATTGCAGCGTTATTATATCCAGTGTCATTTCGCGAAGTCGCTCTACATTGAGCGCGGTGCTGTAGTGATTACGGTGTTATAGTGATTTCCGTGTTCCGACGAGTTCACGCGCGACCGCACGTCGGGGGTTACGCCTACCACTGGGAGTAACTAGTGGGCATGAGACGAGAGGATCGACGCGCCTGGAAACACTGCGACACGGATCTACGAGGAGATGAGGGACTCCGCGAACAACGAGGCGGACGGCGGACTGACGGGCGAAGAGGTGTCCCTCACGTCGCTCGGCGCAAGAACGACGATGCCGATGACTGAGCAGAGGGAGGAAGGACCCCAAGTCTGCTCTGTCACCCCTCTTGGAGATGGGGAGTCTCTGGGACCAGGGCCGTCGATTCCCGTGAACGCACAACGGGATAAGAGTAGTTTCCAAGCCTACTCGGGTGCGAACTCGGCTCGACGTGAGACGTCTCCGGGACAATATGAAAACCATGTCATGAACACTTACCTTGTTGTAGAGGAATCGAAAGGACGCCCACAGGCTTACTCAGTCATCAGTTCTGGTAGGGGACCATCCCGAGGGATACCGGGCCTGACAAGCGAGCAAAATGGGAAGGACAGTTCCCAGGTCTACCCCCCGGGTTATTCTGTTACCGATTCTGGCGTAGGAACGCCCATCAACCCGGGAACATCGATCACCATGAATGAACAAAGGGAAAAGGAAATCCCGCGAGCTGCCATCAGCCAGGGTCAGAGAGAGGCACGTGCTGAGCAGGCCAAGGATCGTTCTGATGACCCTTCCACCCTGTTTCATGTGATAAAAAAGTTAAACGCTATCCAGAGAGGACTCACCAAAAAGAGAAACTGTAAAGGCTTTACCTCGGAGTTCTCAAGTGACGACAGCGACACCGAGAAACGAAAGTCACGGCGACGAAGATACGCTACCTCAGATTCTTCGAACGACACCGACAGTTACTCAGGTATAGAACCGGAATCATCGAGTAGTAGCGATGACGAGGGGAGAAAACATAAGCGATCACGAAGACACAGAACTAATAAGACTTCAAGCAACAATATGCGCCTGTCAAAGGAACGAAATCGCAAGTCCAAGAGCCGTTCCAAGTCGATGCAACCATCCGAAGAGATCGACAAGAAAACACTCTTGGAGATGTTCAGAATGATGCAAGTAAAACTTCCCAAGCTAACCGGTGATAGTCCTGAGGAGTACTGTTCCTTCAGAGATACTTAACACCACCACCACCCCACAGACGAAACTGAACCAGTTATTCGATCTTTGTGTGACGAAGGTGAAGGTGCACATCAATCACTGTATGGGAATGCCTGGAAAACGGGGTCTGAAGATGGCTCTAAAAATCCTTGATGCAAAGTTCGGAGATAAAGGCCTGTACATGAGCCGCACAGAGTGGGATTTGACGGACGGAAGCCGTATAAGGGAGGGTGACCATGAGGTCATCTCGGAAATGTGCCTCAAACTATCGTCGGGTATTCAAAAAAAAAAAAAAAAAAAAAAAATAGGGAAGTTGCCTCATGTTGATAACCCGCAAGTGGTCAGGGGAGTGGTTGACAGATTGGACAGCAAGCTTCAATCAAAGTGGCACACAATGTGGACCGGCAAAAGGCAATGGGATATACCCCGGCTGAAGGATATCAAATTGTTTCTACAGAAAGAAATGGAAGCTGCACGCAGCAGACATGCTCACAACCCTCGAGCCTCACTTGATGATCGACGTGGCAACGCAGGCAGAGTCCGAAATGCCAAGACCAAATCTTCCACAGTCGCGCTCTCAAATCCACAATCAAACAGCAAGCCAAGGAGGTTGGACTTGCCACTGGAACTAACACCGAGCCTTGGAGGCAGGGCAAAGAGTGTCGCCTTGTCCATTGTTTCATGCCCCACATTCAGGTCGTTGAGACCTGCACAGCGTAAAGGTGTAGTGACTGTGCAGAGATGTTTTATATGCCTCAAGGTTAACCATATGTCGAAGCATTGCAAGGCGAAACTATGTGACGTTAACAACTGTGGCCAAAGGCACACGATGGTTACATGAAGTTCGGGCTGCTCCTTAGACCTCCCATAAGAGCACAGGATCCGCTCAAGCTGCTGATGCCACAGTTTCACCGCGACAATAACAAGACAGTGAGGGAGTCATGATGAGTGGAGTGGCCCTTCCCATCCTTCAGGTGACTATGTCAGCAACTGGGAGTTCCGGAGTGCAATCTGTGGTATCATATGCCTTACTGGACTCCGCAAGTTCCAGATCGTTCTGTTCGCCTAGGGTAGTGGAGTTGCTGCAGCCAAGGAAA
>NC_091565.1:24547742-24562742 GCF_042767895.1 Penaeus vannamei
CATAGCATGTACTCACGTGGTTTTGTAGCCTTGTTCTTCATATCGCGATGGTTTGTTGGTGAGCGGTCTTGGTTTCTTTGGAGTTTTGCTTTCGGTTTCAAGCCAAAAGGTTGAAACTACCACCGCAGCCACCAGACTATGAGGTATTAACAACCCTTCTTAATAGTGTAGTTGAATTACAGGTGGTGTCAGTGATACACTTAGTGGCTTCAGTCTTTATTGAAGAGAACATGATATGAGAAACTACGATATGCAGGCGCGGGTGAGAGGTCACTCCCAGTCACAGGAAAGGTTGCTGAAGGTGTGAGTGTGTGAGCAGGCCCCACACCCTGCTTGGGCGGGTGACCATGAAAGAATGTGCTTTAGGTCAACTGAGGTCAGCTTGGGGGAGGTAGCGAGGGTACGCACTTGGTATAAATATGGACACACGTGGGAACTGCAAGGTTCACTATGCAGTATTGCACTCTATATGCAGTATGCTGTATTGCACCCTATATGCAGTATGCTGTATTGCACCCTATATGCAGTATGCTGTATTGCACCCTATATGCAGTATGCTGTATTGCACCCTATATGCAGTATGCTGTATTGCACCCTATATGCAGTATGCTGTATTGCACCCTATATGCAGCATGCTGTATTGCACCCTATATGCAGTATGCTGTATTGCACCCTATACCTCCCCCCCTCCCCTCCTTCTCCTGTGTGCTATGATGGCGCAGCGGTAACGTGCTGGTGCCATTTCTTGCACACAGGGGGAGATTTGGGCAAAATAAAACAGTATGCCACAGCAAAGAATCCATTGTAACAAATGGAATTAAAACAAATCTTAATCTAAAAATCCTTTCCCTCCCCTCTTCCTCTTCCCCTCTCCCCTTCTCCTCCTCTTCTTCCTCTTCCTCTTCCCCTCCTCCTCCTCTTCCTGAACAATCAATCTATCAAATCGACAATGTATTAATAGTGCTGAATACCATCTTATGCTTTGTTGCCACGAAAAAAGCGTGGGCTAGATTGCTTCTCTGTGATCAGATTAACTATTTGGTCCGGAAGAGATTGAAAAGGTCCATGATATCGTAATCAACCTCTCAGAGTCTAGGAAACCTAGAAACACAACTCGAGACACGAAGAAAATTATTAACATTATTGTTCACACAATGATCGACCACTATGTTAATAGAGAAAATCTGGTGTTCGCAACAACAACTAACATTCCAACCACGGACTGGACGCCGCTGAAAAAGACAGGTATTTTTTACTCCTTTTGTTAAGTTCTTCCAAAAGACTAAACATCAGGAAACACAGACACACCTAGAACCTTCTTCAACAAACAGTTTGTTGGAAAACAAAATAGATTTGCTAATAGGAATGTTCTCCGAACAACAGGCGACGCTCAACAAACTGATAAATCAGAAGGAATTCCCGTCCGACCTCCCTTCTCCTGTCTTAGACCAATCCACCTACCAATCTTTCCCATTTGCTTCTCCTCCCCCTATC
The DNA here is from genome assembly GCF_042767895.1 of Penaeus vannamei. Classification (NCBI taxonomy): domain Eukaryota; kingdom Metazoa; phylum Arthropoda; class Malacostraca; order Decapoda; family Penaeidae; genus Penaeus; species Penaeus vannamei. The sequence continues at coordinate 24,549,237 of NC_091565.1, forward strand.
AGAATGCCCTCTACCCCTACCCAAGAACCACCCTCCACACCCTCCCTGCCTGATGAACCCATGGCTAGCGACCCCCCAGCTCCCTTCCCCTACCGCCTATCCCACACCCCGACAAGCGACAAAACCATTAGCAGGAGCTGATCGACCAGACACAGTGTTCCTATATATCACAAGCTCCCATCTAGATAAAAATGAAAAAGACATGAAGATCATCTATCGGACAATTTTGAAAATATATCAAGTGTAAAAGCACACAAAACCGTGATGGCACATAATTACTACACCAGTTTCACGGTAACAGTACGAGGCCGAGAAATAATGCCCGAACTATTTTTAGACTCGGATGCCTTCCCAAGGAATGTCAAAGTGTTCCTCAACAGAAACAAGTACAATCGTGATCAAAGAGTTTGACAAGGCAATGCCCTCAGCATGTTCCACTGTCAAAATAGACCACATTAACGCTGTCTCTCCATGGGCATTTTAATGATATAGGAATGGAGAGAGATCTCGACATACTATGTATTAATGAAACGGCTTCACCAACATATGTCAAATGCATTCATTAATATTCCAAATTTCAATGTTTATAGATGCGATGCAGGACGTGGGGGAGGAGTTTGCTTTTACGTACGTGACACTTTCGAAACAAACGAGATATCCACTACAATTGCTAAGAGTGCAGATGTGGAGGATATCTGGGTTAATGTACAATGTAATATGATTCCATCTTTCATTGTAGGCGCGATCTATAGGCATCCTCATGGTTCCTCTGAATGGATTATTTAGAAAAAGTTTTTAGAGAAATGTCATTGAAAAAGAAACCTCTTTTCACACTTGGTGATCTAAATGATGATTTAAACAAGCCAAATTCAAAATTAACTAAGATGATTAATAAAAACAAATTTGAACAACTGGTAAATAAACCTACAAGAATCACAGAAAATACTTCGTCATTAATTGTAATTATAACAAACAGAGCTAACATTGTCCTCCACACAGACGTCACTCCATGCCATGTTACCGACCACGAACTCATAACGGTGACACTAAATATAAAGAAGTCAAAACGACCACCAATAACAAAAAGCTTTCGTGAATTAGCCATTTATGATTCTCAATTATATGTCAACTCATAATAGCCAGAGAATCATCTCTTTTACAAATTTTGCAAACATAACGTAGACAAGCAGGTAAATGTGTTCACGGAAGTGATCAATGATAGTATAAATGCCATCGCCCCATTGTTACAAAAATCATTAAACGTCTTCCGGCCCCTTGGATAACTACGGCATCAAGAAAGCCATAACAGATAGAAATAATGTGCACAACGCTCTCAAAAATAACAGTTACGACATGACACGAAGAGAAATGTGAAATCGCTAATACAAGAATCCAAAACTGATTATTTTAGAAATAGATTAGCAAATTGTAAAAAAGATTCAGCTAAAACATGGAAGATTTTAAAAACACTTGTACCAAACAAAAATCATAAAGATAATCTAAACACCAAAATTAGTGCAATTGAATTTCATGAGTTCGCTAAAATTGGATTTTCCACACATTGAACAAACAAACACTTCCATATCTAAACAAAATACAGTTATAATAAGGCCCTCAGCCAATAGTTTCAGACCACAACCTGTTCAGATAGAAACCGTAATCCTGACAATAAAACACCTGCGTGAAACGAATGCTGTGGGAGTGGATGGCATTGCTCTTCGCTTTCTCAGAGACAGCCTACCTGCTGTGGCGTATTATTTAACGGTTATCATTAATACATCTTTGGTCACCGGTGACTTCCCATCGCTTTGGAAGCATGGCGTAATAACACCAGTTTTCAAATCTGGCGACAAAGACGGTTAATAATTGTCGCCCTATTACCATACTTCCTATATTGTCGAAGGTTCTCGAAAAAATCGTAGCAGACCAACTGACATTTCTAGAGACACATGACCTACTATCTAGAACATAGCATGGCTTCAGAAGTAAGCTGTCTACTGAAACAGCATTATTGCAGATTGCAAATAATATTTATGAGAATATAGACAACAACCGTATAAACCTGCTTACATTGTGCGACTTATCAAAGGCCTTTGATAGTGTCAGTTACGAAATCACAAAATTGACACATATTGGTTCAGAAGTTATCTAAGTAATAGAACCCAATCAGTCAAAATTCGCGAGAATATATCAGAAAAACAGAGAGTATCCTTTGGTGTTCCACAAGGATCTAAACTGGCCCAAACCTGTTCATAATATTTGTAAATGATGTAAACCATAACCCAAAATTGCCTTCTTGTTCAATACGCTGATGATTCACAATTTTCCATAGTGATTCTGTAAACAACTTAGATACACTGATACAAAAGACCCAGGAGACACTTTCACAAGTAAAAGGATACTTTGACACAAATGGCCTTAAGATAAATCCAGATAAGACAATGTATCTTCATAGGTAGTCGCCAGAACATCGCCAGAATTCCTGTAAACACGATCATAAGATTTGAAGACAGCTACATAAGACCAATCACTTTTGTAAAAAAAAAAAAAAAAAAAAAAAAAAAAAAAAAAAAAACTAGGCGTAATTGACAGATTCATGACATTCGAGAACCACCTCGATAACATCCACAGAAAAGTAATGGGCACACTAATTTACCTGTCATATCAAGAATATAATCCCTGCTGAAACTAGAATATCTGTTATACAAACAAGTTCTCAGAATAATTAATATATGGGGTACAACAAAGGTCAAATTCAGAAAATTCAAAAATTGCAAAACTTTGCTGCCAGGGTAGCACTTGGGAACGTAAAGAAGTATGACCACATTACCCCACACATAAACAAACTAAGTTGGCTAAAAGTACATCACAAATGCAGCTGTGATACTTGCATACTGATTCACAAAATGATCCACGGTTTTTATCCAAAATGGTTTTTAACTTCCAACTCTGGGCAACACAACCTGTGTCCAAACAAGACAAGGCAACTCCCTATATGTTAAAAGATCACGTGCAGACATTGGGGCACGACAGACACTAACACGTGGACCCATGATAGGGAACCAACTGCCTTATGATATCAGAAACATTCAAAACTCAAATACATTCAAAAGGAAATTAAAGTAACATCTATTAAATCACCAATGACATCAGGTTTCTAAATATAAGAATAAACAAGATTTATATGTACCACCATTGATCCTATGCTTAATTTGTATATATTTGTACTGTAACATCACTATGTATATAATAAAAATAACCATTGTAACACATGGAATAAAGTATTTTGAATTTGAATTCCTCCCCTTCCTCCTTTTCCTCCTCCTCCCCCTTCCTCCACCTCCTCCTCCTCATCCCCCTCCTCCTCCTCCTCTTCCTTCCCTTCCTCCTCTCGTTGCATTATATATATACTTGCATACACACACACACACACACACACATACATACATACATATATATATATATATATATATATATATATATATATATATATATATATATTCATAACATAAGAACACTCACACGTTCATACTGTATATATATAAATACATACGCAAACACACACACACACAAACACACACACTGCCAAGTTCATCTTGGGCCTATGTGCATTTTGCCCCTTTTGGGTCTAGCTAAGCTAAGCAAAAGCTAAAGATAGACTGCAGAGTGAGTCTGGAAGAAAACTAAGATAGCACGGGGAAGGGAAAGATAGAAATTAAGGAAGATTGAGGGTTAAAGTTAGGGGCTTCACCCCCTTTGACTAGGTTTCAGGTTTTAGTTTGCTCGTACCTGCAAACTTCCGGGGCAAGGTCCCGTGGTCGTTTTCGCAATATTAAGTTTAATAAATATATATGTATATGTACAGGAGTCAGGATTCATGTATTGTCATACATGGATTAATTTAAGTGATTAAGGTAATGCCTTGTTGCATAATAAGAGTTATATGTGGAACACATTTTTTTTATGTGTGCCTGAGCACCTGATGCCTGTCCAGCAGTACCACATCTACTGTGCAGGCCCCAGGCGCCCTTCGGCCACAGAACTCCATTACCCTGCATGACTTGCAGAACCCCCAGGAGAAGGCATGCAGTGGAGAGTTTTCTTTTCTTTTCTTTTTTTCCGTAAATCAATTCCATCTCGCTCGTTTTCTAGATTCCTTCAGCTCGTTGTACGGACGTTGCTACCTTGGTACGCTCCGTCCGCACACTCGAACTGCCGAAATCTAGCTCCCGTAGCGAGTTTGTGAATTGATTCGTCCCCATCGACCCCTCGCATCGTGTATCGGTAGACACACACCTGTGTGTCTAGCTAGCCTGGACACTGATTGGCCGACGGAGTGACTGGCTCTTCCTCCCCCGCGTCTCCTTACATCGCGTATGCTCTAACATACACGGTAAGGAGACCTTTGGGGAGATTCCCGGACAATTTCTCATATTAATTGTTGTTTTGTGTTTTCCCATATTTACTATGTGCAAGTTTAATTACCGATTAGTTGCAATAATATTTACATATTTACAATTTTACAGTTTACAAAGTTTCTCAGATACTGTCATCAGACTCGTCTGCCAGTATATGTGGTTGTGCGTTGTGTTGACGAATGCTACGTCGTGAGTAGAGTGGCATGATTTCTTTGTCTTTTAGTGGCAGGCTTTTTCAGGGGCATACCTGGATCTTATAGGTTCAAGGTTTTTTCGTTCGTTGTCATCGTGGATGATAAAGACGGACAAGACGATTGGCCCTTGGTGTAACTGCTTTGGGTGCAGTTACACAATACCTGCTTTGGGCTAGTGCTTTTAATTACAAGCCTTGATGTGCAAGTAATTAAAAGCACGAAGCACAGTGGCAGCCAATAGTTTCACTGCGAAGTGTTCGGCCGAACATATAAGGGCTTACGCCCGTTCGGCAGGGTTCCGACCCCGACCGGCCTTCTCACACAGAGACAGTTGGCTACCCTGTGTGCCTCACCTTTTTTGATACCACTTCCACCCTTTCATCGTCCAGTTAATTAGCTCTGCTAGCCTCCCCTCTACCCATCATTCATCACCCTCGCTATGGCGTAACCCATGGGTCACGTCATCAAATTAGCGTACACTAGGGAGCCTATCTCTTGCGAGGAGGCTCTCCAGAACATCTTCATCATCACTGAGGTGGCAGTCACACACCTCTTTAAGGTCCACAATGGCTTCAAGGTGACAGTTGCCAAACCCGAACACCTGACCCTATTTCTTTCGGCCGACGGCCAGAGAAAGCTCAAAGATCATGGTTTTTCACCTGTTCCCTCCCCCGAAATGAGGGCTAAGTGTACGATCGTGGGGAAAAAGATCGACAAGACGATCCCCCAAGATCGTGCGAGTCCATCTGCCAGGAGGTTTCCGTCAAGAACGGTGTCACTGTTCTCGACGTCTACAAGCCGCCCGAGTCGCGAATCGTCGATTCGCGTCTCATCCCCCGAGGAAGCCCAGAAACTTCTCTCACGGGGACTCATGATGTTCAATACATCGGTCCCCACCTACAACTTGGAACCCGAATGCTTCATTCACATCGACCAATGCTTAAACTGCTACCGATTTCACCACAAAAAACGCCAATGCACACACCCCCAGAGATGCTCTCGGTGCGCCGGCGACGGTCATTTCTTCGCCAGGTGCACTGAAACCATCAAATGCTGCAACTGCGAGGGATCGCATGTCGCAGTTAGTGGATCCTGCCCTTAACGGAAGGAAATACTACAGGCAAAACGAGCTGAGCTCCGCCAAGACAATAACACTGTCCCTTCCTACGCAACAACAGCTGCTACACAACCTGCTCAGACCAGCACACCCAGACGACCCACGACTTCCTCTCGGACAACTCTGCCCACACAACCCCAAACAAGCACCCTCACACCTAACACAAACCCAAAAATCCAGGCCATATTACCCGTAAGTCTCATTGCTGCCAAATACAACGCAAAACGATTCGCAAACATTGTCCCTATTATGCTCCAAAGAAACGGCTTCCCCAGCATTGTTGTCCCTGAGGAAATCTTTGAAGACGAAAACCTATACATCCCTAAGTACGCCACAACAAGCACAGAAACCACAGGAAATGAGGTGACAGACACTCACCCAGAGCCTCATTCTTCCTCACAACACCGACACCTCGTTTTGCAACCTCAGCCACAACGGAGACATAAAGAAACAGCACAGGCACGCCAAACTACAAATACCACTGATCACAAACACAAACAAACCACACCACCATTCACGCACGCCAAGAAAGACAAAAAGGATCCTCCTATCCCTCAAGCTCGTCATCATAGACTAGATGACACCATTCTTGATGACGACAGTAGCGACTCCGACATCGATGTCGAGAGCGTTCTCGAGGCCGGGCTTGGGCTCTCGGAACCCCTGGCTGGAGCCATGCTCCCTGCCAGGGGACCCCTGGGACAGCACGGGAGCATAGGGAACTGGTCCGCCGATTCCCAGGACTTCCGCGCCGGTTCACAGGACTCCCTGCCTGACCTCGAGGAGCCGTCGATCGCGCATCGATCGCGGAGCCGCTACATGGATCAGGTTACGCCACGCAAGGTAAACCCAGGTAGAATGGGTGTACCTTGAGTGACTAACTGACGACCGACCGAGCCGGCATGGGTTCTTCCATCTCGGTGGAGGACCCCGTGTTGCCTAGGTCGATCTAGACGCGCAATCCCACGCACGAGCTGCATCTAAACAAAACAAAAACTCTCTCCTTCACACACAAACACTCTACTCTCACTAACAGCAAACACTAACACAAACTCCAGCTTGTTCTGATTGAATGAAGCACTCAGACGGTTCCATGTAGTGGGTCGTGACCGATCTATTGCACGTCTGAACTCCGCGAGGAAGCCTCTCGCTTCCTCCTTAACATCATGTGGGGTAAGTTGGTCTGTAGACAGACCAACAAACTCCTTGCTTGACTCATCACTGACTGGATGGACTCACCCTCCATCCTTCTTTCCGGCTGGAGATCAGGTTTAGGCCATGATCTCTTTCTTTGGTATGGGACAGGGAATGATGCAGTTTTCGGGTTTTGCCGCATCACTTTGAAGCCACCTTCTACTCATTCCTTTCAAATTTCCCCTTCCCCTATCCACTCGTTTGGTTCAGTTGTTTTTCGTGTTCTCTTTCTGCTTGTTCACTTGTTGTTTTTGTTGTTTTGGTTTTTGTGGTCCTGTACCTTTTTAATCTCCTTAATAAAGTAATCTCCCTCAGGTACTGCCCTCTTTTATCCCCGTTTTTAAATACCTTCACCTCGTCTCCTGACGCTTGTGACCGCCACCTCACCCTCACTCATACCACATCCTTGCCATAGCGTTGACCCTCATCCTTATCCTTACCCCGACATCCCACTGGTTTCGGTTTCCGACACGTGGTGCTTGCTGCTAGTACTCCTGCCAGGACCACAAATCCTTTGGCGTAAGGGTTTGTGTGAGCCGAGGAAAGAAGCGTCACGGCCAGTGGAGTTAACCAAATCGTGGTGAGGCCGCCCGAGCCGCGCCCCTCCGGAAGACCTGCGGCCGAGGGAGAGAAATCTCCTCTCGACCCGGGCGGGAGGGGCCAGCCTCTGTGTGGCCTCACTCGAGCTTCATCCTGCTTCAGCGGTGATGGTTAGCCGAGGGACAGCTCTGGCGCCACGGTCGAGAGGCCGTGGCTCCGAGCATACCGCAGATGGCGCCAAAAACCTGCTAACTTCTTTCCCCTCCCCCTCAGTTAGCCGAGAGGCTCCGTGTTCGCCATAGCGAGGCTCCACGCCCCGTGGGAACGTTGCGGCGGGGCGAGCCGCGCTCAAGGTCGCGGGGTATTCCCCGCGCCACGAGTAGCGGCCGCGCCTCGCCACACGATCTCGCGGGGGTGTGGCCGCGCGGCGAACACGCGAGTCTGCCGATGGCGCTGGGCCCCTCAACCTTTTTCCCCTTTCAACAAACCCACTCCAACTATTACCTCAAGTTTACCCCGGAGGCTGGGTGAAGCCCCGGCTCCTTCTTCTCCTAAAGTTCTTTTCCTCCTCCTTATCCTTCTATCCCCACTCTTCCTTCTCCCCCTCTTCTTTACACACTTTTAGCTTAGCAGGCTTCTTGGCCACCATTTATGTGATTGATTAGGAGGAATAAATTCGGTGTTGTTTTGTAAGTTGTTAAAGAGGGTGTCCTCCAGTGTGTCCAGTCTTCCACATGTTTTATTTGCTAGTTCTTGTATACGTATGTTTATAGCTTGATGTTGAAATGTTCATGTAGGTGCTGAGTAGGTGGAGTGTTGGGGTATCTGACACCTGCTGCCCATATTAAAGCCTTATTCTGTATGGCTTGGAGAGTGAGAAGTCTGTTTTTTGAAACTGTATTGAGAGGAATCGGTGAATATTCCAGGATCGGTCTGATAAGGCTTTTGTAGAGTCGTATCTTAACCCTTTCATGGCACCTAGTGAACCGTTTGCATTTTGCTAGCATATCTTTTGCTTGGTATATCTTTTGTTTTACATGGGTTATTATGCCTCGCCCGGTAATGGTTAGACTGAGGATACTGCCGTGTTGGGAGGGCATAATTTTCCTTCTGTTGATTATTAATGGTGTTTGGTTTGATTTTTGCGGCTGATATTATCTGCGGTTTTGTGGTGTTGGTTTGAATTTTCCACTGATATTCGAATCTATTTATTGGGGCTATTGCTCTTTGAGTATGTACTGCCATGATGTTTCTTGATTTGCTGTGATAGGTTACTATTTGCGTTATGTCGTCGGCATAGCAAATGTAATTTGCGTTCGGGATTGGTAGTGGGATGTGTGAATTGTACATTATGAAGAAAGTAGGAGATATAACACTGCCTTGTGGCACTCCACTCTTTAGGTCAAATGCTTCCCCTGTGATGTGTTCAGATCTTATTTTTGCTTTCCTCTCGCTGATGAAGCTGCTTAGTAGCTTGGAGAATGGGCTCGGAAAGTCTTGATCTTAGACCGTCATGCCACACCTTATCGAAGGCTTTGGAGATATCTCTCAGGATGATGTTGCACTGTTTGTTTATGGCCAGTGCTTGGGATATCTCTTCGTATGCGAGGGCAATGGCAATGGTTGTACCTCTGCTTCTTCTGAAGCCATATTGTCTTTGATTTAGGTAATTTGTGTCTTCGAGATGCCTTAGTAATCTTTTATTTATTATCTTTTCGAAGTTTTTCCTGGCACTTCCAGAAAAGAAATGGGTCTGAAATTTTCCACCCTGTTTGGGGCTTTGCCAGGCTTGGGGATGAGGGTGATGATGGCTTCTTTTTTTTTTTTTTTTTTTTTTTTTTTTTGAAATTATCCTGCAGCAAGTGATGCATTCAGTATGTTGGCAAGTCTGTTGATTATTACAGGTGGGAGATTTTGCAAATCAGTTTTGTTTATAGTACTTTCTCTTGGAGCTTTATTTTTCATAAACTTGATGGTTTCGGCAACTTCGCCTGGCGTGATTGGTTCAATGAGGCTTGTAGTGTTATTTAGCTTATTTAGGTCTACTGAGGTGTCTACTGAGGGATTAATCTACCTCTGTTATTATATATTTGCGCACTGATGTTTCTTTCGTGCATCTGGTCAAAGAATGGTTTTCCTCTGGTGTAATTTGGAAAGTTTTACTCCAGAAATTCCTGTGCAGCTTAGCTTTTTCTTTTCCATCAAAGATCTTTTCCTTTTGGGGGTTGAGGAGATATGGCGATTTTAGTTTGTTATTTCCGGTGTATCTTTTTATGTTTTGCAAGAATTGACTTGGGCCCTTTGTATTGTTCAATACTGTCGTCGTTATCTGTTCCCATTTCTCATTAAACAGTCGGTTATTGATTTCCCTTATTTCCTCTTTGATGTTACCGTATCTTTGCCTGAGGGTTTGACTCCATCCAGCTCTTCCTGCCGTCTCTCAGATGTTGTTGTACTCTCTCTTGAGGGCTTCCAGCTCAGGTGATGACAGAGGGTGTGGCTTTGTTTTGAAGGAGTTTCTCGGTATGCTCGCTCTTCTAGCAAAAAGAACGTCTTTAAACCATTGGTCTGTTTCTTGGTCAATGAACTCATTAAGATTAGGGATGGTCGTATTTATTAGCAAGTTTTTATATTTGTTCCAGTCTACCTGTTTGTATGCGTATCTCTTGGTGGTTGGGATTTGTATGGGACTTGTGCTGATTATGGCCTCTATGGGGAGGTGGTCACTTATAGAGGCTCTGCCAGGTTCAAGGTGGATATTTAAGTTGGCATACTTATTCTCCACTACCAAATTTGGTGTTGTTGCACCCGTGTTTGTAATGTATGTTGGGAAATCGGGTCCGAGGATGGTCATTCTCCCACTGTTTACTAGAGTGGCCAGGGTGTAGCCAACTGCATTGTTATTCCCGTTCCCAAGAATACGATGTCTTGCGTTGAAATCCTCTATAAGATAAACAGGTTTGCTGTATCCGAGGAGGCGAGAGACGTCTCCATATGGGACATAAGGTCTTCTTGGTGGTAGGTAGCAAGTGGTGATTATTATAGGTCCCAACGTTGTTTCTAATTCAACTGCCAGGAATTCTTCGTCAAAATTGTCTATTATTTTGTGTTTGATATTACTTTTTATTGCTATAGCCACTCCATCGTTAAGTTCATTTAGCTTATTGGATTGATATAGTGTGTATGGATATATTTTTATATTTTCTGGCGATTTTCGGCTGTGGCTGTTGATTAGGATGATATCAGGATCTGATTCCCTGTAAAGATTTGAGAGCTCATTTCTTCGTTGTGGTGTCCAGGATAGTGCATTATGTTGGGTAATTTTCACCCTATTCATCGTCAAGTGTTTCTTTTTGAGTTTATGTTCTGATTGGGGAGCTGTTTTGTATTCGTTTATTATGCACTGTATTTTATTTGTTTCTATGATCATTTCCGGTGTTACTTCTATCGTTCCTTCATGTAGATGTCTTTTAATTATGTCTTCTCTGTCTTCCGAGCTGTATTCAGGGTTAGAGTAATGGTACCTAATAATTCCTTCTGTCCATATTTCTGTATTTCTTGGGGTCACGTGCATATAGTTCTAGGCCAAGGGTGTCTGGGTCGGCGGGGATACCTCCGTGGAGGATCTTGAACTGGGATCTCGATCGAGAGAGAGATCGAGACGTACACATATGTGGGAATGAGTCCTTTTTTATTTGGCGCGATTCGCGTTGCAGTTTGAGTCGAGCACCATTGTTTTCTTCGAGACGAGGAGCATCAGGTTTTGTTCTTGTGTTTGCTTCTTGGCTGTGCTTGTGAGGGGTTAAGTGTCACTGCAATTTCGATTTCGTTGTCTGTTTCCATATCAGCAACTGCTTTGTCGAGGGCTCTGATGTGCGATGTTTCGCTGCAGTTGCTGTCGGCTGATGAAGAAAAGAATCTTTCCCTCTTGTTTGCTTCAGGCGGGATGATTTTAAATATTGCTGCTGAGTCAACGTCGTTTGGTACGTTCACTGCTGGTAGTTATGCTTGTTGAAGCCCTTTCTTTATTTCTGCAGCATATGAGCCTGGTTTCCCAAGGTTGACAAGGTGGGCATGGAGGAAAATTACCATAACCTGTAAAGTGTCGTCTGGGAGTCTTAAGATTTGTTGGTTGGTGTTTACTTCTTTTATTGCTGCAGCAGCAGCTTGCTTGGCTACTTCACTGTATGGACGCTGCATTTGTTGAGAAACTTTCCCGTGATCTTGTGCGCTGGAGTCGGAGCCACCACAGCTAAGGGCCGACTGACGCTAGTGGAAGGTAAAGTTGGGGGCAGGAAGGTTATCGTTCTGTGTAACACTGGCTGTAACACCGTAATAGTGAAAGCAGCTCATATGAAGTACAGTGAGTACATGGGGAGGCCCGTCAGAATAAGATTGCTGGACAACACGGTCAGGAGGGCGCGGCCAGTACGAATACGGGTTGACACCCCATACCTGAAGGGGCAAGTATATGGTCTCTGTATGCCAGACCTCATCGCGGACCTCATTATCGGAGAAATTCCGGGTGCTGGCCTAAGCAAACGGACCAAGTGGCAGGCGCTGTTACGACCAGGGATGCTGCGAGAAGGCACCGAGAGACGCTGAGGACCCCTGCCAGCTCGCCGTGCACATCACTGAATAAGACCCAGCTGATCGAGCAGCAGCACCTTGACGCCTTGCTAAACAAATTCAGGGGGTTCACCTAAACCCGAGGAAGAGGACGACGTGAAATATTGTATGAAACAGTCGATGGCATCCTCTATTGTGTAACAAATCATCCTAGAGGGAAACGTGAGCATCCACTTCGATAAGTTGTCGTCCCCACGCCACTGAGGAGCCAGGTGATGGACATATCTCACTGCTCTCTCATGGGGGTTCATCTAGGCACCAGGAAGACGAAGGATGGAGTCCCCAGTAATTTCTTTTGGCCTGGATGTGCAGCTGATGTCAAACGTTTCTGCCAGTCATGTGATGTGTGTCAAAGGACCATGAAGCGTGGCACTGTGCCAAAGGTCCCCCTGCAGAAAATGCCGCTGATTGACGCCCCCGTTAAGCGAGTGGCAGTGGACATTGTGGGCCCCATAAAACCAGCATCCAGCGAAGGCCACCGGTACATTCTCACGCTCATGGATTACACCTATCGGGAAGTGCTGCAGTCATCCACTGGTTTTGTCCCTTTTGAGCTCCTGTATGGACGCGAGGTCAGGGGACCTATGGGGATTCTGAGGGAGCTATGGACTGGAGAGAAAATCGCCCCTCAGGTCAAGACCAGTTTTCAATATGTGTTCGACCCACGTAAAAGGCTTGAGGAGACTATGGCCATGGCGAGAGGGAATCTGGAAGAAACCCAGAGCCAGTACAAGAGCCAGAACCTCCTCGTGCGGGTCCTCGGCCAGCACCTCCTTGACCGGCAGCTCCTAGTGCGGGTCGTCGGCCAGCACCTCTTCGACCGGCAGCTCCTCCTGCAGGTCGTCGGCCAGCAGCTCCTCCTGCGGGTAGTCGGCCAGCAGCTCTTCCTGCGGGTCGTCGGCCAGCAGCTCCTCCTGCGGGTCGTCGGCCAGCAGCTCCTCCTGCGGGTCGTCGGCCAGCAGCTCCTCCTGCGGGTCGTTGGCCATCAGCTCCTCCTGCGGGTCGTCGGCCAGCCGCCCCTGCGGGTCGTCGGCCAGCAGCTCCTCCTGCGGGTCGTCGGCCAGCAGCTCCTCCTGCGGGTCGTCGGCCAGCAGCTCCTCCTGCGGGTCGTCGGCCAGCCGCTCCTCCTGTGGGTCGTCGGCCAGCCCCTCCTGCGGGTCCTCCGGGTCCTCGACCAGCCGCTTCTTCAGGTCCTCGAGCGGCAGCTCCTCGAGCGGCAGCTCCTCGACCGGCAGCTCCTCGGCCAGCACCTCCTCGACCGGCAGCTCCTCGGCCAGCACCTCCTCGACCGGTAGCTCCTCGTGCGGGTCGTCGGCCAGCAGCTCCTCCTACGGGTCGTCGGCCAGCAGCTCCTCCTGCGGGTCGTCGGCCAGCAGCTCCTGCGGGTCCTCCGGGTCCTTGACTAGCCGGTTCT
>NC_091565.1:24567742-24570242 GCF_042767895.1 Penaeus vannamei
GCTCTGCTAGCCTCCCCTCTACCCATCATCCATCACCCTCGCTATGGCGTAACCCTATGGGTCACGTTATCAAATTAGCGTATTCTGGGGAGCCTATCTCTTGCGAGGAGGCTCTCCAGAATATCTTCATTATCATTGAGGTGGCAGTCACACACCTCTTTAAGGTCCACAATGGCTTCAAGGTGACAGTTGCCAAACCTGAACACTTGACCCCATTTCTTTCGGCCGACGGCCAGAGAAAAAGCTCAAAGATCACGGCTTCTCACCTGTTCCCTCCCCCGAGATGAAGGCTAAGTGTACGATCGTGGCGAAAAGGTCGACAAGACGATCCCCCCACGATCGTGCGAGTCCATCTGCCAGGAGGTTTCCGTCAAGAACGGTGTCACTGTTCTCGACGTTTACAAGCCACCCGAGTCGCGAATCGTCAAGATTCGCGTCTCATCCCCCGAGGAAGCCCAGAAACTTCTCTCTCGGGGACTCATGATGTTTAATACATCGGTCCCCACCTACAACTTGGAACCCGAATGTTTTATTCACATAGACCAATGCCTTAACTGCTACCGATTTCACCACAAGAAACACCAATGTACACACCCCCAGAGATGCTCTCGGTGCACCGGCGACGGTCATTTCTTCGCCATCAAATGCTGCAACTGCGAGGGATCGCATGTCGCAGTTAGTGGATCCTGCCCTAAACGGAAGGAAATACTAAAGGCAAAACGAGCTGAGCTCCGCCAAGACAACAACACTGTCCCTTCCTATGCAACAACAGCTGCTACACGACCTGCTCAGACCAGTACACCCAGACGACCCACGACTTCCTCTCGGACAACTCTGCCCACACAACCCCCAACAAGCACCCTCACACCGAACACAAACCCAAAAATCCAAGCCATATTACACGTAAGTCTCATTGCTGCCAAATACAACGCAAAAAGATTCGCAAACATTGTCCCTATTATGCTACAGAGAAACGGCTTCCCCAGCATTGTTGTCCACGAGGAAATCTTTGAAGACGAAAACCTATACATCCCTGAGTATGCCACAACAAACACAGAAACCACAGGAAATGAGGTGACAGACACTCACCCAGAGCCTCATTCTTCCTCACAACACCGACACCTCGTTTTGCAACCTCAGCCACAACGAAGACAAAAAGAAACTGCACAGGCACGCCAAACTACAAATACCACTGATCACAAACGCAAACAAACCACACCACCATCCATGCACACAAAAAAGGACAAGAAGGATCCTCCTGCCCCCGCAGCTCGTCGTCGTAGATTGGATGACACCATTCTCGACGACGACAGTAGCGACTCCGACATCGATGTCGAGAGCGTTCTCGAGGCCGGGCTTGGGCTCTCGACTGGAGCCATGCTCCCTGCCAGGGGACCCCTGGGACAGCGCGGAAGCATCGGGAATTGGTCCGTCGATTCCCAGGACTTCCGCGTCGGTTCACAGGACTCCCTGCCTGACCTCGAGGAGCCGTCGATCGTGCATCGATCGCGGAGCCGCTACAGGGCCCAGGTAACGCCACGCAAGGTACACCCAGGTAGAATGGGTGTACCTTGAGTGTCTAACTGACGACCGACCGAGCCGACGCGAGTTCTTTCACCTCGGTGAAGGACCCCGTGTTGGCTAGGTCGATCTAGACGCGCAATCCCACGCACGAGCTGCATCTAAACAAAACAAAAACTCTCTCCTTCACACACAAACATTCCACTCTCACTAACAACAAACACAACTCCAGCTTGTTCTGATGGAATAAAGCACTCAGACGGTTCCCTGTAGTGGGTCGTGACCGATCTATTACGCGTCTGAACTCCGCGAGGAAGCCTCTCGCTTCCTCCTTAACATCCTGTGGGGTGAGTTGGCCTGTAGACAGACCAACAAACTCCGTGCTTGACTCACCACTGGCTGGATGGACTCACCCTCCATCCTTCGTCCCGGCTGGAGATCAGGTTTAGGCCGTGGTGTCTTTCTTTGGCATGGGACAGGAAATGCAGTTTTTGGGTTTTGCCGCATCACTTTGAAGCCACCTTCTACTCATTCCTTTCAAATTTCCCCTTCCCCTATCCACTCGTTTTGTTCAGTTTTTTCAGTGTTCAGATTTTCGTGTTCTCTTTTCTGTCTGCTTAGTTTTGTTGTTGTTTGGTTTTTGTTGTCCTGTACCTTTTTAATCTCGCTAACAAAGTAATCTCCCCCAGGTACTGCCCTCTCTTATCCCCGTTTTTAAATACCTTCACCTCGTCTCCTGACGCTTGTGACACCACCTCACCCCTCACCCTCACTCATACCATATCCCTGCCATGGCGTTGACCCTCATCCTTATCCTTACCCTGACATCCCACTGGTTTCGGATTCCGACACGTGGCGCTTGCTGCTAGTACTCGTGCCAGGACCACAAATCCTTTAGCGTAAGGGTTTGTGCGAGCCGAGGAAAGAAGCGTCACGGCCAGTGGAGTTAACCAAATCGTGGTGAGGCCGCCCGGAAGAC
>NC_091565.1:24582742-24586677 GCF_042767895.1 Penaeus vannamei
CTGAGGGAGGGTGAGTGTGCCCGGGGGTTTGCTGAGGCAATCTCTGATCGTTTCGCAATGCTTGACAGTCTGACAGACCCTGTTCTTCTGTGGGATACCTTTAAGCGTGAAACGCTTGATGCAGCTCAAGATGCGATTGGTGTACGCCCGAGAGCAGTACGGAATTCCATCTCGCAGGAGACACTGGAAGCCACAGATGCATGTCGTGCGGCTTGTCTGACAGGGGATTGGGAATTGCACCGTTCTCATGTACGCAGGACTCTGTTAAGAAGGGACAAGGAACAGTTTATTAGGAGTCTTGCAGAGGAGGTAGAAGGCCATTTATTAGTAAATGACCTTCGTCCTGCATACCAAGCCCTGAGAAAGCTGAACTCCAAACCCTCTTCACAGGTGAAAGCAGTTCGCTCAGTAAGTGGTCAGATCGTTTCAGATCCTGTTGTGGTGCGGGAACGTTGGGCTGAGTATTTTGAGCAGCTGTACCAGGTTGACCCACCAACAGTTAACTTGGATGCGGGTAGTGTCGAGATCCCGCTGCTGGATCCACCCATCAGTGAGGACCCTCCCTCCCTAACTGAAGTTAGGGGGGCGATTTCCAAGCTGAAGAGTGGTAAAGCAGCTGGTATCTGCGGCATACCAGCTGAACTGTTAAAGGCTGGTGGTGAACCTATGGCACGGGGGTTACATGCTGTCCTGGCTGCCATCTGGCGGTCCTCCTGACCTGTTGAGGGGTGTGGTCATCCCTCTCTGGAAGGGGAAGGGGGACCGTTGGGACTGCAGCAATCACCAAGGCATCACACTGCTCAGTATACCAGGCAAGGTTCTCGCCCACATCCTTCTGAGACGTATCAGAGACCATCTACTGAGGCACCAGAGACTGGAGCAATCCGGATTCACTCCTGGTAAGTCCACAATAGACCGTGTCCTCGCGCTTCGAGTCATTGTAGAGCGCCGCCGTGAGTTTGGGCGTGGGCTGCTTGCAGCCTACATCGACCTCAAAAAGGCGTTCGATACGGTGCATCGGGAGTCACTTTGGGAGATCCTGAGGCTGAGAGGAATTCCAACAAGGATTATTGGACTAATAGCAAGCCTGTATACTGGTACTGAAAGTGCTGTAAAGTGTGGTGGGGGCCTGTCGAGCTTCTTTCCTGTTAGTTCAGGAGTGAGGCAATAACAATAATAATGATATAATTATTTCTATTGTCATTATTAGTATGAAAATTATTAGAATACACTTAATCATTGCTATTATTGCAGTAAATATCAAAATTATCATTATGATTATCCTTTTTTATTATCATTATTATTGTCATTATCATCATAATTATCTTTATTATTGTTAATTAAGAATGACATTAAAACTCATTATAATAACAAGAAAACGTCGAAAAAAAAACTTTTTCGCGTATAAATGATAATTATGATGATTTTAACATTAATTCAGGTAATTGTGACGATTTTCATGATAATTCCTTTAGTATTACCAATAATAAAGATAATTATGATGATAATGACAGTCCATGCAAGTTTTTAAAAGCGTTGGTGCAACGACACAGCCTTGTCTCACTCCTGAACTAACAGGAAAGAAGCTTGACAGGCCCCCACCACACTTTACAGCACTTTCAGTACCAGTATATAGACTTGCTATTAGTCCAATAATCCTTGTAGGAATTCCTCTCAGTTTCAAGATCTCCCAGAGTGATTCCCGATACACCGTATCGAATGCCTTCTTGAGGTCGATGTAGGCTGCAAGCAGCCCACGCCCGATCTCACGACGACGCTCTATAATGACTCGAAGTGCTAGGATACGGTCTATTGTGGACTTACCAGAAGGATGTGGGCGAGAAACTTGCCTGGTATACTGAGCAGTGTGATGCCTCGGTGGTTGCTGCAGTCCCATCGGTCCCCCTTCCCCCTTTCCCGAGAGGGATGACCACACCCCTCAACAGGTCAAGGGGAACGGCATGCAACCCCCGCGCCATGGGTTCACCACCAGCCTTTAACAGTACAGCTGGGACGCCGCATATACCAGCTGCTTTACCACTCTTCAGCTTGGAGATCATCCCCCTAACTTCTGTTAGGGAGGGGGCATCCTCACTGATGGGTGGGTCCGGCAACGGAATCTCGACACTACCCGCATCCAAGTTAACTGTTGGTGGGTCAACCTGATACAACTGCTCGAAATACTCAGCCCGACGTTCAGACACCGCAACAGGATCTGAGACGATCTGACCATTTACTGAGCGAACTGCTGTCACCTGTGAAGAGGGCTTGGAGTTCAGCTTTCTCAGGGCTTGGTACGCAGGACGAAGGCCATTTATTGAGAAATGGCCTTCTACCTCCTCAGCAAGATTCCTAATTATGAGGAATTTAACATTAATTCAGGTAATTATTATCATTTTCATGATAATTCCTTTATTATTGACAATAATGAGGATAATTATGATGATAATGACAATGATAATGACAATAATAATGATAAAATCATAATTATAATGATAATTTCGATAATTACTGCAATTATAACTATTTTCATAATGATAACAATAATGATTTTAAAAATAATAATGACAATAATACTCATGATAACAATAACAATGATATTATTATTATTTCTATTGTCATTATTAGTATGAACATTATTAGAATAGAGTTGATTATTGCTATCATTGCAGTAATTATCAAAATTATCATTATGATTATCATTTTATTATTATTATCATTATTATTGTCATTATCATCATAATTATCATCATTTTTGTTAATAATAAAGGAATTATCATGGAAATCATCACAATTACCTGAAGTAATGTTAAAATCATCCTAATTATCATTTAAAAGCGAAAAAGGAGGTTTTTCGTCGTTTCTCTCAAACGGCTGTAAAACGCTACATTTTGCCGTTTTTTCGACTTACGGGATTTTACTTTTAGCATTTATTTCATTATTAATGGACTACATAAATATCATTATCATCAATAATCATGAAAATAATGACAGTAATGATAATAATGATGATAATAATCATTATTCAGTCCATTTATAATGAAATAAAGGCTAGAAGTAATAAAATGCCACAAGTCGAAAAAAAAGGCACATTCTTGCGTATTACAGTCTTTTGAGAGAAACGTCGAAAAAAAAACCTTTTCGCTTTTTAATGGTAATTATGAGGATTTTAACATTAATTCGGGTAATTATGAGGATTTTCATGATAATTCCTTTATTATTGACAATAATGAGGATAATTATGATAGTGACAATGATAATGACATTAATAATGATAAAATCATAACTATAATGATAATTTTGATAATTACTGCAAAAATAGCAAAAATTAACTAATAATGGCAATAAAAATCAGAATAGTAATAACTCTATTCTATTAACTTTCATATTAATAATGACAATAGTAATAACATTATTATTGTTATTACAATGAGTATTATTGTCATTATTATTTCTAAAATTATCATTATTGCTATTATCATTATAAAAATAGTTATAATGATGAAAATGACAGTAATGATTAGCATAATAATCATTATAATTGCAATAATGATAATGATAATAATGATAATCATGAAGATAATGACTATAATGATGATAATCATAAGAATAATGACAGTAACGATGATAATGTGGATAATAATAATTATAGAGTCCATTTATAATGAAATAAAGGCTAAAACTAACGCCGACGGGGGCGCATATCCGCATCCACCCTTTGTTTGTATCTACGAGAGTCCCTCATAGCAAGTCGCCAGGCAGGGACTCGGCCCATCTGAAGCTCTTCACGACTGGTTTGATCGATCAGCCCAAGCCACGACTTCTTAGGTCGACCCACAGGCCTCCTCCATCCAGGATTGTCTCGAACAGAGACAACCTGGTGGGCGGCATCATCCTGGGGGAAGGGAGCCAGGTGGCCGTAAAGCCTGAGTTGG
>NC_091565.1:24594677-24609677 GCF_042767895.1 Penaeus vannamei
AGATTGCTTCTCTGTGATCAGATTAACTATTTGGTCCGGAAGAGATTGAAAAGGTCCATGATATCGTAATCAACCTCTCAGAGTCTAGGAAACCTAGAAACACAACTCGAGACACGAAGAAAATTATTAACATTATTGTTCACACAATGATCGACCACTATGTTAATAGGGAAAATCTGGTGTTCGCAACAACAACTAACATTCCAACCACGGACTGGACGCCGCTGAAAAAGACAGGTATTTTTTACTCCTTTTGTTAAGTTCTTCCAAAAGACTAAACATCAGGAAACACAGACACACCTAGAACCTTCTTCAACAAACAGTTTGTTGGAAAACAAAATAGATTTGCTAATAGGAATGTTCTCCGAACAACAGGCGACGCTCAACAAACTGGTAAATCAGAAGGAATTCCCGTCCGACCTCCCTTCTCCTGTCTTAGACCAATCCACCTACCAATCTTTCCCATTTGCTTCTCCTCCCCCTATCAGAATGCCCTCTACCCCTACCCAAGAACCACCCTCCACACCCTCCCTGCCTGATGAACCCATGGCTAGCGACCCCCCAGCTCCCTTCCCCTACCGCCTATCCCACACCCCGACAAGCGACAAAACCATTAGCAGGAGCTGATCGACCAGACACAGTGTTCCTATATATCACAAGCTCCCATCTAGATAAAAATGAAAAAGACATGAAGATCATCTATCGGACAATTTTGAAAATATATCAAGTGTAAAAGCACACAAAACCGTGATGGCACATAATTACTACACCAGTTTCACGGTAACAGTACGAGGCCGAGAAATAATGCCCGAACTATTTTTAGACTCGGATGCCTTCCCAAGGAATGTCAAAGTGTTCCTCAACAGAAACAAGTACAATCGTGATCAAAGAGTTTGACAAGGCAATGCCCTCAGCATGTTCCACTGTCAAAATAGACCACATTAACGCTGTCTCTCCATGGGCATTTTAATGATATAGGAATGGAGAGAGATCTCGACATACTATGTATTAATGAAACGGCTTCACCAACATATGTCAAATGCATTCATTAATATTCCAAATTTCAATGTTTATAGATGCGATGCAGGACGTGGGGGAGGAGTTTGCTTTTACGTACGTGACACTTTCGAAACAAACGAGATATCCCCTACAATTGCTAAGAGTGCAGATATAGAGGATATCTGGGTTAATGTACAATGTAATATGCTTCCGTCTTTCATTGTATGCGCGATCTATAGGTATCTTCATGGTTCCTCTGAATCTTTTGATTATTAAGAAAAAGGTTTTAGAGAAATGCCATTGAAAAAGAAACCTCTTTTCATACTTGGCGATCTAAATGATGATTTAAACAAGCCAAATTCAAAATTAACTACGATAATTAATAAAAACAAATTTGAACAACTGGTAAATAAACTTACAAGAATTACAAAAAATACTTCGTCATTAATTGATGTAATTATAACAAACAGAGCTGACATTGTCCTCCACACAGACGTCACTATATGCCATGTTGCCGACCACGAACTCATAACGGTGACACTAGATATAAAGAAGTCAAAAAGACCACCAATTACAAAAAGCTTTCGTGAATTAGCCAATTATGATTCTGTCATTATGCCAACTCATAATAGCCAAAGAATCAACTCTTTTACAAATTTTGCAAACAGATAACGTAGACAAGCAGGTAGATGTGTTCATGGAAGTGATCAATGATAGTATAAATGCCATCGCCCCCTTTGTTACAAAAAATTATTAGACGTCCTCCGGCCTCTTGGATAAACGACATCAAGAGAGCCATAACAGATAGAAATAATGTGCATAACGCTCTTAAAAATAACAGATACGACATGACACGAAGAGAAATGTCAAATCACTAATACAAGAAGCCAAAACTGATTATTTTAGAAATAGATTAGCAAATTGTAAAAAAGATTCAGCTAAAACATGGAAGATTTTAAAAACACTTGTACCAAACAAAAATCATAAAGATAATCTAAACACCAAAATTAGTGCAATTGAATTTCATGAGTTCGCTAAAATTGGATTTTCCACACATTGAACAAACAAACACTTCCATATCTAAACAAAATACAGTTATAATAAGGCCCTCAGCCAATAGTTTCAGACCACAACCTGTTCAGATAGAAACCGTAATCCTGACAATAAAACACCTGCGTGAAACGAATGCTGTGGGAGTGGATGGCATTGCTCTTCGCTTTCTCAGAGACAGCCTACCTGCTGTGGCGTATTATTTAACGGTTATCATTAATACATCTTTGGTCACCGGTGACTTCCCATCGCTTTGGAAGCATGGCGTAATAACACCAGTTTTCAAATCTGGCGACAAAGACGGTTAATAATTGTCGCCCTATTACCATACTTCCTATATTGTCGAAGGTTCTCGAAAAAATCGTAGCAGACCAACTGACATTTCTAGAGACACATGACCTACTATCTAGAACATAGCATGGCTTCAGAAGTAAGCTGTCTACTGAAACAGCATTATCGCAGATTGCAAATAATATTTATGAGAATATAGACAACAACCGTATAAACCTGCTTACATTGTGCGACTTATCAAAGGCCTTTGATAGTGTCAGTTACGAAATCACAAAATTGACACATATTGGTTCAGAAGTTATCTAAGTAATAGAACCCAATCAGTCAAAATTCGCGAGAATATATCAGAAAAACAGAGAGTATCCTTTGGTGTTCCACAAGGATCTAAACTGGCCCAAACCTGTTCATAATATTTGTAAATGATGTAAACCATAACCCAAAATTGCCTTCTTGTTCAATACGCTGATGATTCACAATTTTCCATAGTGATTCTGTAAACAACTTAGATACACTGATACAAAAGACCCAGGAGACACTTTCACAAGTAAAAGGATACTTTGACACAAATGGCCTTAAGATAAATCCAGATAAGACAATGTATCTTCATAGGTAGTCGCCAGAACATCGCCAAAATTCCTGTAAACACGACCATAAGATTTGAAAACACCTACATAAGA
Organism: Penaeus vannamei; assembly: GCF_042767895.1. Taxonomy (NCBI): domain Eukaryota; kingdom Metazoa; phylum Arthropoda; class Malacostraca; order Decapoda; family Penaeidae; genus Penaeus; species Penaeus vannamei. The sequence goes on from NC_091565.1 coordinate 24,597,695, forward strand.
CCAAGCACTTTTGAAAAAAAAAAAAAAAAAAAAAAAAAAAAACTTGGCGTACTCATTGACAGATTCATGACATTCGAGAACCACCTCGATAACATCCACAGAAAAGTAATGGGCACACTAATTTACCTGTCATATCAAGAATATAATCCCTGCTGAAACTAGAATATCTGTTATACAAACAAGTTCTCAGAATAATTAATATATGGGGTACAACAAAGGTCAAATTCAGAAAATTCAAAAATTGCAAAACTTTGCTGCCAGGGTAGCACTTGGGAACGTAAAGAAGTATGACCACATTACCCCACACATAAACAAACTAAGTTGGCTAAAAGTACATCACAAATGCAGCTGTGATACTTGCATACTGATTCACAAAATGATCCACGGTTTTTATCCAAAATGGTTTTTAACTTCCAACTCTGGGCAACACAACCTGTGTCCAAACAAGACAAGGCAACTCCCTATATGTTAAAAGATCACGTGCAGACATTGGGGCACGACAGACACTAACACGTGGACCCATGATAGGGAACCAACTGCCTTATGATATCAGAAACATTCAAAACTCAAATACATTCAAAAGGAAATTAAAGTAACATCTATTAAATCACCAATGACATCAGGTTTCTAAATATAAGAATAAACAAGATTTATATGTACCACCATTGATCCTATGCTTAATTTGTATATATTTGTACTGTAACATCACTATGTATATAATAAAAATAACCATTGTAACACATGGAATAAAGTATTTTGAATTTGAATTCCTCCCCTTCCTCCTTTTCCTCCTCCTCCCCCTTCCTCCACCTCCTCCTCCTCATCCCCCTCCTCCTCCTCCTCTTCCTTCCCTTCCTCCTCTCGTTGCATTATATATATACTTGCATACACACACACACACACACACACACATACATACATACATATATATATATATATATATATATATATATATATATATATATATATATTCATAACATAAGAACACTCACACGTTCATACTGTATATATATAAATACATACGCAAACACACACACACACAAACACACACACTGCCAAGTTCATCTTGGGCCTATGTGCATTTTGCCCCTTTTGGGTCTAGCTAAGCTAAGCTAAAGCTAAAGATAGACTGCAGAGTGAGTCTGGAAGAAAACTAAGATAGCACGGGGAAGGGAAAGATAGAAATTAAGGAAGATTGAGGGTTAAAGTTAGGGGCTTCACCCCCTTTGACTGGGTTTCAGGTTTTAGTTTGCTCGTACCTGCAAACTTCCGGGGCAAGGTCCCGTGGTCGTTTTCGCAATATTAAGTTTAATAAATATATATGTATATGTACAGGAGTCAGGATTCATGTATTGTCATACATGGATTAATTTAAGTGATTAAGGTAATGCCTTGTTGCATAATAAGAGTTATATGTGGAACACATTTTTTTTATGTGTGCCTGAGCACCTGATGCCTGTCCAGCAGTACCACATCTACTGTGCAGGCCCCAGGCGCCCTTCGGCCACAGAACTCCATTACCCTGCATGACTTGCAGAACCCCCAGGAGAAGGCATGCAGTGGAGAGTTTTCTTTTCTTTTCTTTTTTTCCGTAAATCAATTCCATCTCGCTCGTTTTCTAGATTCCTTCAGCTCGTTGTACGGACGTTGCTACCTTGGTACGCTCCGTCCGCACACTCGAACTGCCGAAATCTAGCTCCCGTAGCGAGTTTGTGAATTGATTCGTCCCCATCGACCCCTCGCATCGTGTATCGGTAGACACACACCTGTGTGTCTAGCTAGCCTGGACACTGATTGGCCGACGGAGTGACTGGCTCTTCCTCCCCCGCGTCTCCTTACATCGCGTATGCTCTAACATACACGGTAAGGAGACCTTTGGGGAGATTCCCGGACAATTTCTCATATTAATTGTTGTTTTGTGTTTTCCCATATTTACTATGTGCAAGTTTAATTACCGATTAGTTGCAATAATATTTACATATTTACAATTTTACAGTTTACAAAGTTTCTCAGATACTGTCATCAGACTCGTCTGCCAGTATATGTGGTTGTGCGTTGTGTTGACGAATGCTACGTCGTGAGTAGAGTGGCATGATTTCTTTGTCTTTTAGTGGCAGGCTTTTTCAGGGGCATACCTGGATCTTATAGGTTCAAGGTTTTTTCGTTCGTTGTCATCGTGGATGATAAAGACGGACAAGACGATTGGCCCTTGGTGTAACTGCTTTGGGTGCAGTTACACAATACCTGCTTTGGGCTAGTGCTTTTAATTACAAGCCTTGATGTGCAAGTAATTAAAAGCACGAAGCACAGTGGCAGCCAATAGTTTCACTGCGAAGTGTTCGGCCGAACATATAAGGGCTTACGCCCGTTCGGCAGGGTTCCGACCCCGACCGGCCTTCTCACACAGAGACAGTTGGCTACCCTGTGTGCCTCACCTTTTTTGATACCACTTCCACCCTTTCATCGTCCAGTTAATTAGCTCTGCTAGCCTCCCCTCTACCCATCATTCATCACCCTCGCTATGGCGTAACCCATGGGTCACGTCATCAAATTAGCGTACACTAGGGAGCCTATCTCTTGCGAGGAGGCTCTCCAGAACATCTTCATCATCACTGAGGTGGCAGTCACACACCTCTTTAAGGTCCACAATGGCTTCAAGGTGACAGTTGCCAAACCCGAACACCTGACCCTATTTCTTTCGGCCGACGGCCAGAGAAAGCTCAAAGATCATGGTTTTTCACCTGTTCCCTCCCCCGAAATGAGGGCTAAGTGTACGATCGTGGGGAAAAAGATCGACAAGACGATCCCCCAAGATCGTGCGAGTCCATCTGCCAGGAGGTTTCCGTCAAGAACGGTGTCACTGTTCTCGACGTCTACAAGCCGCCCGAGTCGCGAATCGTCGATTCGCGTCTCATCCCCCGAGGAAGCCCAGAAACTTCTCTCACGGGGACTCATGATGTTCAATACATCGGTCCCCACCTACAACTTGGAACCCGAATGCTTCATTCTCATCGACCAATGCTTAAACTGCTACCGATTTCACCACAAAAAACGCCAATGCACACACCCCCAGAGATGCTCTCGGTGCGCCGGCGACGGTCATTTCTTCGCCAGGTGCACTGAAACCATCAAATGCTGCAACTGCGAGGGATCGCATGTCGCAGTTAGTGGATCCTGCCCTTAACGGAAGGAAATACTACAGGCAAAACGAGCTGAGCTCCGCCAAGACAATAACACTGTCCCTTCCTACGCAACAACAGCTGCTACACAACCTGCTCAGACCAGCACACCCAGACGACCCACGACTTCCTCTCGGACAACTCTGCCCACACAACCCCAAACAAGCACCCTCACACCTAACACAAACCCAAAAATCCAGGCCATATTACCCGTAAGTCTCATTGCTGCCAAATACAACGCAAAACGATTCGCAAACATTGTCCCTATTATGCTCCAAAGAAACGGCTTCCCCAGCATTGTTGTCCCTGAGGAAATCTTTGAAGACGAAAACCTATACATCCCTAAGTACGCCACAACAAGCACAGAAACCACAGGAAATGAGGTGACAGACACTCACCCAGAGCCTCATTCTTCCTCACAACACCGACACCTCGTTTTGCAACCTCAGCCACAACGGAGACATAAAGAAACAGCACAGGCACGCCAAACTACAAATACCACTGATCACAAACACAAACAAACCACACCACCATTCACGCACGCCAAGAAAGACAAAAAGGATCCTCCTATCCCTCAAGCTCGTCATCATAGACTAGATGACACCATTCTTGATGACGACAGTAGCGACTCCGACATCGATGTCGAGAGCGTTCTCGAGGCCGGGCTTGGGCTCTCGGAACCCCTGGCTGGAGCCATGCTCCCTGCCAGGGGACCCCTGGGACAGCACGGGAGCATAGGGAACTGGTCCGCCGATTCCCAGGACTTCCGCGCCGGTTCACAGGACTCCCTGCCTGACCTCGAGGAGCCGTCGATCGCGCATCGATCGCGGAGCCGCTACATGGATCAGGTTACGCCACGCAAGGTAAACCCAGGTAGAATGGGTGTACCTTGAGTGACTAACTGACGACCGACCGAGCCGGCATGGGTTCTTCCATCTCGGTGGAGGACCCCGTGTTGCCTAGGTCGATCTAGACGCGCAATCCCACGCACGAGCTGCATCTAAACAAAACAAAAACTCTCTCCTTCACACACAAACACTCTACTCTCACTAACAGCAAACACTAACACAAACTCCAGCTTGTTCTGATTGAATGAAGCACTCAGACGGTTCCATGTAGTGGGTCGTGACCGATCTATTGCACGTCTGAACTCCGCGAGGAAGCCTCTCGCTTCCTCCTTAACATCATGTGGGGTAAGTTGGTCTGTAGACAGACCAACAAACTCCTTGCTTGACTCATCACTGACTGGATGGACTCACCCTCCATCCTTCTTTCCGGCTGGAGATCAGGTTTAGGCCATGATCTCTTTCTTTGGTATGGGACAGGGAATGGTGCAGTTTTCGGGTTTTGCCGCATCACTTTGAAGCCACCTTCTACTCATTCCTTTCAAATTTCCCCTTCCCCTATCCACTCGTTTGGTTCAGTTGTTTTTCGTGTTCTCTTTCTGCTTGTTCACTTGTTGTTTTTGTTGTTTTGGTTTTTGTGGTCCTGTACCTTTTTAATCTCCTTAATAAAGTAATCTCCCTCAGGTACTGCCCTCTTTTATCCCCGTTTTTAAATACCTTCACCTCGTCTCCTGACGCTTGTGACCGCCACCTCACCCTCACTCATACCACATCCTTGCCATAGCGTTGACCCTCATCCTTATCCTTACCCCGACATCCCACTGGTTTCGGTTTCCGACACGTGGTGCTTGCTGCTAGTACTCCTGCCAGGACCACAAATCCTTTGGCGTAAGGGTTTGTGTGAGCCGAGGAAAGAAGCGTCACGGCCAGTGGAGTTAACCAAATCGTGGTGAGGCCGCCCGAGCCGCGCCCCTCCGGAAGACCTGCGGCCGAGGGAGAGAAATCTCCTCTCGACCCGGGCGGGAGGGGCCAGCCTCTGTGTGGCCTCACTCGAGCTTCATCCTGCTTCAGCGGTGATGGTTAGCCGAGGGACAGCTCTGGCGCCACGGTCGAGAGGCCGTGGCTCCGAGCATACCGCAGATGGCGCCAAAAACCTGCTAACTTCTTTCCCCTCCCCCTCAGTTAGCCGAGAGGCTCCGTGTTCGCCATAGCGAGGCTCCACGCCCCGTGGGAACGTTGCGGCGGGGCGAGCCGCGCTCAAGGTCGCGGGGTATTCCCCGCGCCACGAGTAGCGGCCGCGCCTCGCCACACGATCTCGCGGGGGTGTGGCCGCGCGGCGAACACGCGAGTCTGCCGATGGCGCTGGGCCCCTCAACCTTTTTCCCCTTTCAACAAACCCACTCCAACTATTACCTCAAGTTTACCCCGGAGGCTGGGTGAAGCCCCGGCTCCTTCTTCTCCTAAAGTTCTTTTCCTCCTCCTTATCCTTCTATCCCCACTCTTCCTTCTCCCCCTCTTCTTTACACACTTTTAGCTTAGCAGGCTTCTTGGCCACCATTTATGTGATTGATTAGGAGGAATAAATTCGGTGTTGTTTTGTAAGTTGTTAAAGAGGGTGTCCTCCAGTGTGTCCAGTCTTCCACATGTTTTATTTGCTAGTTCTTGTATACGTATGTTTATAGCTTGATGTTGAAATGTTCATGTAGGTGCTGAGTAGGTGGAGTGTTGGGGTATCTGACACCTGCTGCCCATATTAAAGCCTTATTCTGTATGGCTTGGAGAGTGAGAAGTCTGTTTTTTGAAACTGTATTGAGAGGAATCGGTGAATATTCCAGGATCGGTCTGATAAGGCTTTTGTAGAGTCGTATCTTAACCCTTTCATGGCACCTAGTGAACCGTTTGCATTTTGCTAGCATATCTTTTGCTTGGTATATCTTTTGTTTTACATGGGTTATTATGCCTCGCCCGGTAATGGTTAGACTGAGGATACTGCCGTGTTGGGAGGGCATAATTTTCCTTCTGTTGATTATTAATGGTGTTTGGTTTGATTTTTGCGGCTGATATTATCTGCGGTTTTGTGGTGTTGGTTTGAATTTTCCACTGATATTCGAATCTATTTATTGGGGCTATTGCTCTTTGAGTATGTACTGCCATGATGTTTCTTGATTTGCTGTGATAGGTTACTATTTGCGTTATGTCGTCGGCATAGCAAATGTAATTTGCGTTCGGGATTGGTAGTGGGATGTGTGAATTGTACATTATGAAGAAAGTAGGAGATATAACACTGCCTTGTGGCACTCCACTCTTTAGGTCAAATGCTTCCCCTGTGATGTGTTCAGATCTTATTTTTGCTTTCCTCTCGCTGATGAAGCTGCTTAGTAGCTTGGAGAATGGGCTCGGAAAGTCTTGATCTTAGACCGTCATGCCACACCTTATCGAAGGCTTTGGAGATATCTCTCAGGATGATGTTGCACTGTTTGTTTATGGCCAGTGCTTGGGATATCTCTTCGTATGCGAGGGCAATGGCAATGGTTGTACCTCTGCTTCTTCTGAAGCCATATTGTCTTTGATTTAGGTAATTTGTGTCTTCGAGATGCCTTAGTAATCTTTTATTTATTATCTTTTCGAAGTTTTTCCTGGCACTTCCAGAAGAGAAATGGGTCTGAAATTTTCCACCCTGTTTGGGGCTTTGCCAGGCTTGGGGATGAGGGTGATGATGGCTTCTTTTTTTTTTTTTTTTTTTTTTTTTTTTTTGAAATTATCCTGCAGCAAGTGATGCATTCAGTATGTTGGCAAGTCTGTTGATTATTACAGGTGGGAGATTTTGCAAATCAGTTTTGTTTATAGTACTTTCTCTTGGAGCTTTATTTTTCATAAACTTGATGGTTTCGGCAACTTCGCCTGGCGTGATTGGTTCAATGAGGCTTGTAGTGTTATTTAGCTTATTTAGGTCTACTGAGGTGTCTACTGAGGGATTAATCTACCTCTGTTATTATATATTTGCGCACTGATGTTTCTTTCGTGCATCTGGTCAAAGAATGGTTTTCCTCTGGTGTAATTTGGAAAGTTTTACTCCAGAAATTCCTGTGCAGCTTAGCTTTTTCTTTTCCATCAAAGATCTTTTCCTTTTGGGGGTTGAGGAGATATGGCGATTTTAGTTTGTTATTTCCGGTGTATCTTTTTATGTTTTGCAAGAATTGACTTGGGCCCTTTGTATTGTTCAATACTGTCGTCGTTATCTGTTCCCATTTCTCATTAAACAGTCGGTTATTGATTTCCCTTATTTCCTCTTTGATGTTACCGTATCTTTGCCTGAGGGTTTGACTCCATCCAGCTCTTCCTGCCGTCTCTCAGATGTTGTTGTACTCTCTCTTGAGGGCTTCCAGCTCAGGTGATGACAGAGGGTGTGGCTTTGTTTTGAAGGAGTTTCTCTGTATGCTCGCTCTTCTAGCAAAAAGAACGTCTTTAAACCATTGGTCTGTTTCTTGGTCAATGAACTCATTAAGATTAGGGATGGTCGTATTTATTAGCAAGTTTTTATATTTGTTCCAGTCTACCTGTTTGTATGCGTATCTCTTGGTGGTTGGGATTTGTATGGGACTTGTGCTGATTATGGCCTCTATGGGGAGGTGGTCACTTATAGAGGCTCTGCCAGGTTCAAGGTGGATATTTAAGTTGGCATACTTATTCTCCACTACCAAATTTGGTGTTGTTGCACCCGTGTTTGTAATGTATGTTGGGAAATCGGGTCCGAGGATGGTCATTCTCCCACTGTTTACTAGAGTGGCCAGGGTGTAGCCAACTGCATTGTTATTCCCGTTCCCAAGAATACGATGTCTTGCGTTGAAATCCTCTATAAGATAAACAGGTTTGCTGTATCCGAGGAGGCGAGAGACGTCTCCATATGGGACATAAGGTCTTCTTGGTGGTAGGTAGCAAGTGGTGATTATTATAGGTCCCAACGTTGTTTCTAATTCAACTGCCAGGAATTCTTCGTCAAAATTGTCTATTATTTTGTGTTTGATATTACTTTTTATTGCTATAGCCACTCCATCGTTAAGTTCATTTAGCTTATTGGATTGATATAGTGTGTATGGATATATTTTTATATTTTCTGGCGATTTTCGGCTGTGGCTGTTGATTAGGATGATATCAGGATCTGATTCCCTGTAAAGATTTGAGAGCTCATTTCTTCGTTGTGGTGTCCAGGATAGTGCATTATGTTGGGTAATTTTCACCCTATTCATCGTCAAGTGTTTCTTTTTGAGTTTATGTTCTGATTGGGGAGCTGTTTTGTATTCGTTTATTATGCACTGTATTTTATTTGTTTCTATGATCATTTCCGGTGTTACTTCTATCGTTCCTTCATGTAGATGTCTTTTAATTATGTCTTCTCTGTCTTCCGAGCTGTATTCAGGGTTAGAGTAATGGTACCTAATAATTCCTTCTGTCCATATTTCTGTATTTCTTGGGGTCACGTGCATATAGTTCTAGGCCAAGGGTGTCTGGGTCGGCGGGGATACCTCCGTGGAGGATCTTGAACTGGGATCTCGATCGAGAGAGAGATCGAGACGTACACATATGTGGGAGTGAGTCCTTTTTTATTTGGCGCGATTCGCGTTGCAGTTTGAGTCGAGCACCATTGTTTTCTTCGAGACGAGGAGCATCAGGTTTTGTTCTTGTGTTTGCTTCTTGGCTGTGCTTGTGAGGGGTTAAGTGTCACTGCAATTTCGATTTCGTTGTCTGTTTCCATATCAGCAACTGCTTTGTCGAGGGCTCTGATGTGCGATGTTTCGCTGCAGTTGCTGTCGGCTGATGAAGAAAAGAATCTTTCCCTCTTGTTTGCTTCAGGCGGGATGATTTTAAATATTGCTGCTGAGTCAACGTCGTTTGGTACGTTCACTGCTGGTAGTTATGCTTGTTGAAGCCCTTTCTTTATTTCTGCAGCATATGAGCCTGGTTTCCCAAGGTTGACAAGGTGGGCATGGAGGAAAATTACCATAACCTGTAAAGTGTCGTCTGGGAGTCTTAAGATTTGTTGGTTGGTGTTTACTTCTTTTATTGCTGCAGCAGCAGCTTGCTTGGCTACTTCACTGTATGGACGCTGCATTTGTTGAGAAACTTTCCCGTGATCTTGTGCGCTGGAGTCGGAGCCACCACAGCTAAGGGCCGACTGACGCTAGTGGAAGGTAAAGTTGGGGGCAGGAAGGTTATCGTTCTGTGTAACACTGGCTGTAACACCGTAATAGTGAAAGCAGCTCATATGAAGTACAGTGAGTACATGGGGAGGCCCGTCAGAATAAGATTGCTGGACAACACGGTCAGGAGGGCGCGGCCAGTACGAATACGGGTTGGCACCCCATACCTGAAGGGGCAAGTATATGGTCTCTGTATGCCAGACCTCATCGCGGACCTCATTATCGGAGAAATTCCGGGTGCTGGCCTAAGCAAACGGACCAAGTGGCAGGCGCTGTTACGACCAGGGATGCTGCGAGAAGGCACCGAGAGACGCTGAGGACCCCTGCCAGCTCGCCGTGCACATCACTGAATAAGGCCCAGCTGATCGAGCAGCAGCACCTTGACGCCTTGCTAAACAAATTCAGGGGGTTCACCGAAACCCGAGGAAGAGGACGACGTGAAATATTGTATGAAACAGTCGATGGCATCCTCTATTGTGTAACAAATCATCCTAGAGGGAAACGTGAGCATCCACTTCGATAAGTTGTCGTCCCCACGCCACTGAGGAGCCAGGTGATGGACATATCTCACTGCTCTCTCATGGGGGTTCATCTAGGCACCAGGAAGACGAAGGATGGAGTCCCCAGTAATTTCTTTTGGCCTGGATGTGCAGCTGATGTCAAACGTTTCTGCCAGTCATGTGATGTGTGTCAAAGGACCATGAAGCGTGGCACTGTGCCAAAGGTCCCCCTGCAGAAAATGCCGCTGATTGACGCCCCCGTTAAGCGAGTGGCAGTGGACATTGTGGGCCCCATAAAACCAGCATCCAGCGAAGGCCACCGGTACATTCTCACGCTCATGGATTACACCTATCGGGAAGTGCTGCAGTCATCCACTGGTTTTGTCCCTTTTGAGCTCCTGTATGGACGCGAGGTCAGGGGACCTATGGGGATTCTGAGGGAGCTATGGACTGGAGAGAAAATCGCCCCTCAGGTCAAGACCAGTTTTCAATATGTGTTCGACCCACGTAAAAGGCTTGAGGAGACTATGGCCATGGCGAGAGGGAATCTGGAAGAAACCCAGAGCCAGTACAAGAGCCAGAACCTCCTCGTGCGGGTCCTCGGCCAGCACCTCCTTGACCGGCAGCTCCTAGTGCGGGTCGTCGGCCAGCACCTCTTCGACCGGCAGCTCCTCCTGCAGGTCGTCGGCCAGCAGCTCCTCCTGCGGGTAGTCGGCCAGCAGCTCTTCCTGCGGGTCGTCGGCCAGCAGCTCCTCCTGCGGGTCGTCGGCCAGCAGCTCCTCCTGCGGGTCGTCGGCCAGCAGCTCCTCCTGCGGGTCGTTGGCCATCAGCTCCTCCTGCGGGTCGTCGGCCAGCCGCCCCTGCGGGTCGTCGGCCAGCAGCTCCTCCTGCGGGTCGTCGGCCAGCAGCTCCTCCTGCGGGTCGTCGGCCAGCAGCTCCTCCTGCGGGTCGTCGGCCAGCCGCTCCTCCTGTGGGTCGTCGGCCAGCCCCTCCTGCGGGTCCTCCGGGTCCTCGACCAGCCGCTTCTTCAGGTCCTCGAGCGGCAGCTCCTCGACCGGCAGCTCCTCGACCGGCAGCTCCTCGGCCAGCACCTCCTCGACCGGCAGCTCCTCGGCCAGCACCTCCTCGGCTGGCACCTCCTCGACCGGTAGCTCCTCGTGCGGGTCGTCGGCCAGCAGCTCCTCCTACGGGTCGTCGGCCAGCAGCTCCTCCTGCGGGTCGTCGGCCAGCAGCTCCTGCGGGTCCTCCGGGTCCTTGACTAGCCGGTTCTTCAGGTCCTCGAGCAGCTCCTCGACCGGCAGATCCTCCTGCGGGTCGTCGGGCAGCAGCTCCTGCGGATCGTCGGCCATCAGCTCCTCCTACGGGTCGACGGCCAGCAGCTCCTCCTGCGGGTCGTCGGCCGCTTCTTCAGGTCCTTGACCGGCAGCAGTTCCTCCTGCGGGTCCTCCGGGTCCTCGACCAGCCGCTTCTTCAGGTCCTCGAGCGGCTCCTCCTGCGAGTCCTCCGGGTCCTCGACCAGCCGCTTCTTCAGGTCCTCGAACGGCTCCTCCTGCAGTACCTTGAGCGGCGGCTCCTGCAGTATCTCGAGCGGCTCCTCGGCCAGCACCTCCTCCATTTCCACACTCGTAAGCACAATCTGCACCTCGCCCGCCGTGGTTATCTTCCTAGACCTGGTGAAGGTTTTTGAGTTGGCAAGCCCGCTTGCCATTCAAGAGACCCTAATCCACAAAGGAGTCTCAAAGGCAGACTCTTGGCCTGGATAGCTGACTATTTTAAAAATAAGTCAGCAAATGTCAGATTTCAAGGCCACCTCTTACAGCACATGCCACTTGAAAATGGAACTCCTCAGGGAGGGGTTCTCAGTCCAGCCCTGTTTAATACCCTCATGTCCAACATACCCCAGAGGGATGCAAGATCATCTCTTATGCTGATGACTTAGCTAACTAGAGCTCAGTGTTGTCTGAACCTGGTGTCTGAAGAGTGTTGTAGGACGGGTCTAAAAATATCGGCAGCAAAATCCAAAGCAATGGTTCTGAGAACTAAAGTCAGAAACAAAAAACTCACTATACAGGGTATGGATCTGGAATGGGTCAAGGACTACCTATACCTTGGTGTATGGATAGGACACACTCACTTTCAAAAAGGAGATCCAATACCTGCTTGACAAAAACAAGGAAAGACTCAGTCATGAAAGTCATGACAGGGAGACACATTGGAGCAGGACACAAAGTACTAAGATCATTCTATGTACATGCTGTCCG
>NC_091565.1:24614677-24617177 GCF_042767895.1 Penaeus vannamei
AAACACAGAAACCACAGGAAATGAGGTGACAGACACTCACCCAGAGCCTCATTCTTCCTCACAACACCGACACCTCGTTTTGCAACCTCAGCCACAACGAAGACAAAAAGAAACTGCACAGGCACGCCAAACTACAAATACCACTGATCACAAACGCAAACAAACCACACCACCATCCATGCACACAAAAAAGGACAAGAAGGATCCTCCTGCCCCCGCAGCTCGTCGTCGTAGATTGGATGACACCATTCTCGACGACGACAGTAGCGACTCCGACATCGATGTCGAGAGCGTTCTCGAGGCCGGGCTTGGGCTCTCGACTGGAGCCATGCTCCCTGCCAGGGGACCCCTGGGACAGCGCGGAAGCATCGGGAATTGGTCCGTCGATTCCCAGGACTTCCGCGTCGGTTCACAGGACTCCCTGCCTGACCTCGAGGAGCCGTCGATCGTGCATCGATCGCGGAGCCGCTACAGGGCCCAGGTAACGCCACGCAAGGTACACCCAGGTAGAATGGGTGTACCTTGAGTGTCTAACTGACGACCGACCGAGCCGACGCGAGTTCTTTCACCTCGGTGAAGGACCCCGTGTTGGCTAGGTCGATCTAGACGCGCAATCCCACGCACGAGCTGCATCTAAACAAAACAAAAACTCTCTCCTTCACACACAAACATTCCACTCTCACTAACAACAAACACAACTCCAGCTTGTTCTGATGGAATAAAGCACTCAGACGGTTCCCTGTAGTGGGTCGTGACCGATCTATTACGCGTCTGAACTCCGCGAGGAAGCCTCTCGCTTCCTCCTTAACATCCTGTGGGGTGAGTTGGCCTGTAGACAGACCAACAAACTCCGTGCTTGACTCACCACTGGCTGGATGGACTCACCCTCCATCCTTCGTCCCGGCTGGAGATCAGGTTTAGGCCGTGGTGTCTTTCTTTGGCATGGGACAGGAAATGCAGTTTTCGGGTTTTGCCGCATCACTTTGAAGCCACCTTCTACTCATTCCTTTCAAATTTCCCCTTCCCCTATCCACTCGTTTTGTTCAGTTTTTTCAGTGTTCAGATTTTCGTGTTCTCTTTTCTGTCTGCTTAGTTTTGTTGTTGTTTGGTTTTTGTTGTCCTGTACCTTTTTAATCTCGCTAACAAAGTAATCTCCCCCAGGTACTGCCCTCTCTTATCCCCGTTTTTAAATACCTTCACCTCGTCTCCTGACGCTTGTGACACCACCTCACCCCTCACCCTCACTCATACCATATCCCTGCCATGGCGTTGACCCTCATCCTTATCCTTACCCTGACATCCCACTGGTTTCGGATTCCGACACGTGGCGCTTGCTGCTAGTACTCGTGCCAGGACCACAAATCCTTTAGCGTAAGGGTTTGTGCGAGCCGAGGAAAGAAGCGTCACGGCCAGTGGAGTTAACCAAATCGTGGTGAGGCCGCCCGGAAGACCTGCGGCCGAGGGAGAGAAATCTCCTCTCGACCCGGGCGGGAGTGGCCAGCCTCTGTGTGGTCTCACTCGAGCTTCATCCTGCTTCAGCGGTGATGGTTAGCCGAGGGACAGCTCTGGAGCCACGGTCGAGAGGCCGTGGCTCCGAGCATACCGCAGATGGCGCCAAAAACCTGCTAACTTCTCTCCCCTCCCCCTCAGTTAGCCGAGAGGCTCTGTGTCCGCCATAGCGAGGCTCCACGCCCCGTGGGAAAATTGTGGTGAGGCGGGCCGCGCTCAAGGTCGTGGGGTATTCCCCGCGCCACGAGTCGCGACCTTGCCCCACCGCACGATCTCGCGAGGTACGGCCGCGCGGTGAACACGCGAGTCTGCCGATGGCGCTGGGCCCCTCGATCCTTTTCCTCTTTCAAAAAACCCACTCCAACTATTACCCCAAGTTTACCCCGCAGGCTGGGTGAAGCCCCGGCTCCTTCTTCTTCTTCTCCTGAAATTCTTTTCCTCCTCCTTATCCTTCTCCTATCCCCACTCTTCCTTCCCCCCCCCCTTTTTCTTTACATTTTAGTCTTAGGTCTGCCTCTATACTTAGAGAGCGTGGCTTGGGGGTGAAGCAAGGGGCATACAGTGAGCGTGGGCATGCACGTGGAGACCATAAGGACCACTAGATATGAATGCACATGGTCTGCGAGATTGCAGTCTCTTTTATAGAATCCTATATCGCTCTGCCACCTAGCCTTGCCTCGTCCTCGTGGCGAAATCTGAATTCTTCAAGGGTGATCTATCATCGTACCCCATCTGCTGGTCATCGCGTTCCTGTTCGTCGTTCAGGACCTATCTCCCCCGTTTTCGGAGCGTAATTGCCACGCTAACCAGCTGCGCCCATTCAAGCTGGAGGAAGAGCTGACGTTTCCAGATGCGTCACCATACCATGACCCTGATTACGTCGACCCATGGTTACCTGACGATGCGGAGCCGGGTGCAACGATGTTGCTTTCAGCAATACGTCCATCCCAACATGCACCTCAGTCGTGGTAAGACTGGGGATGGTAAGGTA
>NC_091565.1:24625304-24627804 GCF_042767895.1 Penaeus vannamei
CACGCGGAGTAGACTGAGAGCGGGAGGGGGGGGGGGGTTAGCGAATGGCAGGGTGAAAAGGAGATGATAGAAAACGGTAGCAAATATTAAAGTAATTAAATATTGAATGATTTATGAATATATAACCTCTCTCATAGGGATTCGAACCCCCACCGCCATTGCAATGAAATTGCAAGACAGTCCTTCTAACCACTGATAAACGACTCACTAAAAGGAGTGTGCAACTAGGAGCTATCTAGCATCCATAAGCATTACCTACCTACTCATATATACGTAAGGATAGCAAAGGTTTACACACACTCCCCGGAGAAAGAGCAGTTCAAATCCCAAATCAGAAATCCTGAAGTGTATTCAATGAAAGATGGAATAATGCCACATTCGTGATATCAATGCGATATGGCATTATCCCATATATATATATATATATATATATATATATATATATATATATATATATATATGCTACGTATATACAAATATATATATATATATATATATATATATATATATATATATATATATATATATATATATATATATATATATATATATATATATATATATATATATATATGTATATATATATATATATATATACACACATATATATATGCGTGTGTGTGTGTGTACACACGCACACACATATATACACAAACATATATATGTATATATACATATATAAACATTCACACACACACACACACACATATGTGTGTGTGTGTGTGTGTGTGTGTGTTTGCGGGTGTGTGTGTGCATTTGTGTGTATATATATATATATATATATATATATATATATATATATATATATATATATATATATAATGTAGGTGGGTCAGTTGGCGAGAGTAGTGTCGTAGAGTGTGAGAATACATCGTCAGCGACTTCGTCGGGAGGTTGGCACAGGTGTGAGTGGTCAGCACGAAGTAGTGTGGCAGACATGGTGTGGGTAGGCGTGGATCAAAAAGACTTGGTAGCGATGGCTGGGCGTTAAGGCGAGAGGGCACTTCGGCAGGAGCTTATCTAATTAACGGGAACGTTTGGCGTTGTGAGGTCCTTCCACCGCTAAGCCACCAGATGAGAAGAAGTTGGGGGTGTGGCGTTGGTGAATGAAAGAGGTCTTGGCCTTCCTCCCAGCACTGCAGAAAGAACTTGTGAAGGTGGCCGAGGAGAGCACTCCTTGTCAGCTTTGATGATCTTTAGAGAGATGCCATCGTTACCTGGTGCTTTGCCGCAGGCCAGCGAGTAGATGACTTCGCTAAGTTGGTGCGTAGTGCGTCAAGCTCCACCATAGTGGTCATGAGAATGGTGTTTTAATGGTTGTGTGGGTGATGATGTTCTCCTTCGAGTATAATTCCTGGTAGTGTTCGGGCCATCTTTCCATCTGAGTTTTTATATTGTGCATGTGTGAATTACATACATACATACACATATGCAAGTAAAATTCAGAGAAGGAATTTTTTTCAGAGTGGCAGAGCTGCGGGTGCGGGAGAGATTGTTGGGACACTCAACGGGAGTCAAGGGGATATTGTACAATATAAATAAAGCTCTTTGAAGGCAGATAATTTATATGTGAATTCGTTTTTGTTTTTTCAGATGCAGGTTGCGGTTGCACTGGGTGTGGTGGTAGCCTGTGTGTTGGTGGCAACGGGGAGCGGCGAGAATGCGACGCAGCCAAACCGCATCCTCTTCCTGGCGCCCATCTCCTCCAAGAGCCACAAGAACTTCTACATCGGATTGGCCGAAGGGCTGGCCGATCGCGGGAGTCAGGTATGCAAGCAGGGCAGGTTGACTGACACGCCGCGAAAAATTGGTTTAGGTGGAATGATCATGATAAATTGCAGATCCTCCAACAAGAAGGTTATGTAATTGGTTGCATTTGTTAGTTTGTTCGTTTGTTCATTTGTTCGTTGGTCAACAGAATAAAGTTATAAATAGATTTTTATGAAATTTTTACCAGAGATAAGACTTCGCCTAACTTGGATGCCGTCAAAATTTGGATCCGACAATATTTCATATACAGGGTTTACTATTATTATTACCATTACCTTTATTACCTCCGGCAGGAAAGTTATGTTTACGGACGTCACCATTAAGAGGTGAGAAAGAGGTGATGTTCATGTAAATCTTCAAGTGTGAATATTTTTATTGCTTCAGTGACCCTATTGCCTTGGCTGAGGTGTGCGTTCTCTGAGTGCTTCTGGATATCATTAATTTTATCGTTGCTGTAAATGGTGTGCTGTGGCCCGAAGGACGCTGGCGACTGCTGGACAACACCTCCCCGTGCCTTGTCGTGCGTGTCAGCCAGTCTTCTCTGTTAACCCCTCTGACTTCTCTCGCTGTACTATTTTCATGTCAGCCTAAATTTTCAAGATGTGAACAGTTACAGTTGTCAGCAGCTGTCTTACTGTCATTATCGTATGGTTAGTTACTCTGGCCGTCCATGTGATAATAACCACATGAAGATGCAGCAAAAGCACGGAAAAAATCCTTACGGTTATAA
>NC_091565.1:24640304-24657554 GCF_042767895.1 Penaeus vannamei
AAAAAGGTAAGAATTGAGTTAATAAGCACCAAGATAATTTGCGATAAGAGTCACAGAGTCAATGCGCTAATGTCTATATTATCGCTATGGATATAACGGGCACTTAATTATCGTTGCCTTTTCCAATCGTTGTCCTACAGTTTTGCACTAGTACTACTCATGTCACTTCTCGTAATGAATGACAATGATGGCAGTAATATCGATTATTCATTAAACTATCCTGTTGGGAGTTACTGCAGGAATGTCAATGGGTAATGGCATCATTCACACTCCCTCGGCGGGGCAGGACGAACGTGTGTGGCGGGCGCCCAGCTTGACCCCAACCGAAGCAAAGGACTGGCGGTTTGAGGCTGAACGGGGAGGCTATTTGGGTGAACAGCGTCCGGGGGTCGATATGAAGTCCTCTATTAAATGATTCATCAGATTTATGAGTGATCTGTTCGAATAATCTTATCTTGATTATGAGAATGATGGTTACTATAGTCCCTGTGCGCTCCTAGTATTTTTGCCACGGGTAAAATTAAAATGGTTTAGACAGACATTTACCGAGATGAAATAATGCTAAAAATAAGACGGGTTAGAATCAATTGGAATTACAGCGATGTTTGAGGAAAGTAGTATAAAAATCCTTGCCATAAGTCGGTATATTAACCATTTACAGGCCTTAAAAACAGGGTGAGTACTTGGGGCCTATTCTGGAGCCAAGGCTTCCTTCATCTTTCCTACATATTCTCTAATGTACAAGTGGTACTGTTTAGAGATACAAATATTATATTTGCTTACCTCATTTTGAGGCCCCCTTTCCAAGCTTAGAAGGGATGCCTCTCACTAATGACGTTTATGGTAGAAATATGATCATAATTTGTATTTGTATTGTTCTTCTAGTAGTAGTAGTAGTAGAAGAAAACATGCGTTTTCATCCTGCAAGCTGGCTAAACAAGCATCCAATTTCACCCCAGGTACCGCCAGGTCTTAGTGAAGGTGTTTGGGTCCCTAAAACAACGCGTGTTGTGGAAGTGGGACCAGGAGGACATGCCCGACCTACCCCCCAACGTGCGGCTCGGGAAATGGCTCCCGCAGCAAGACATTCTAGGTCAGTTTCATGATGAGTACAAGCAGTCGTTTTTAGTGAACTTATTAAGTGAAAGTCAATTATTCATTATATCCCATCCACGTGAGTGGACGGGATACATACATATGATCAAATAGATAAACATGATTAACTCCATTAAATGTAAGGATTTTCTGTTACAGGCCATGCGTCCCTCCGCCTCTTCATGACACATGGCGGACAACTGAGCACAATGGAGTCCACGTACCATGGCATCCCGGTTCTTGGCTTGCCCGTGATGGGGGACCAGCACACTAACATGGTTCAGGTGGCGAGGGAGGGCTGGGGCAAAGTCATCTTCTGGGACCAGCTGTCAGAGGAGGTCTTGACGGAAGGGATTCGCTCGGTCATGGACGATCAGAGGTAATAGACACAGGTGGCCGGAGAGACTGAGCAGTTTTTTATTATTCTGAGCGGCAGTGTAGCTTTGGGAATTTTCCTTTTGTTGGATAACAGGGGTCCTGTGAAGGGAGGAAGAAGAGTAGAATCTGGCCAAAATCATGAAGTATTACACACATGGATATATATACATTCATGAAAAAATATATATATATATATATATATATATAGAGAGAGAGAGAGAGAGAGAGAGAGAGAGAAACTAATTATACCAATCCATCTATATATTCATAAAACTATTATATATATATATACATATATATATTTACATCATTATTGTGAGCTAATGCAGACAGGGGTGTACAGCCACATCCACCCTTCGTTTCCATCTACGAGGATCCCTCTTAGATGAACCAAGTCCCTGCCAGGCAGGGACTTGGTCTATCTCAAGCTCCTCATGACAGGTTTGATCGATCTGCCCAAGCCACAACTTCCTAGGTCGTCCCACAGGCCTCCCCCATCTATGGCTATCTTGCACAGAGACAATCTGCTGGGCAGGATCAGCCTTTGGGAAGCGAGCCAGGTGGCCGTATAGCCTGAGCTGGCGATCACAAATTGTGCAAGTAACAGGGCCTGTGCCAGCCTCACGGTGCAACTCTTGGTTGGACATTTGGTCCCGCCAGCTGCACCCATGATCTGACTTATTACAAAAGGCATGAAGATGAGATCCCAAGGCACAGGATAGCAGCCAGATTTCACTACCATATAGTATCACCAGCATTATCAGGGCCTTGAAAACACGTAGCATCTCCAAATACTCTTGTCAAGAGACTCAGATAGAATAGCAACATCATCAGCAAAGTAACCCTGATATTGCTCAGAGTTGCTCACAATGGTTTTAGGCAGTAACCCTGTCCAATATCCAGTCCATGCAAGCATTGAAAAATGTTGGAGCAAGGACAGTCTTGCCTAACTAACTGGAAAGAGGCTCGACAGGCCCCCACCACAATTTACAGCACTTTCAGTACCAGTACACAGGCTTGCTAATAGTCTAATAACCCTTGTTTGAATTCCTCTCAATCTCAGTATTGAGAGTGATTTCGATGCATCATATTGAATGCCTGCTTGACGTCAATGCAAGCAGACCATGCCCAAACTGGCAACGACTCTCTACAATGACTAAGTGCCAGGATATGGTCGGTCTGGTGCCTTAGCAGATGATCTCTGATACGTCTCACTGCTCTACTACTCTTCAGCTTGAAGATCTCCCCCTTAACTTCAGTGAGGGAGGGTGGATCCTTACTGATGAGTGAGTCTGGCAACGGAATCTTGACACTATCTGCACCCAAATTAATTGTTAATTGTTGGTGGATCAACCTGGTACAACTACTTAAAATACTTATATTACACTAACAAGATCTGAGATAAGCTGGCCACTTACTGAGTGCAGTGCTGTCACCTGTGAAGAGGGCTTGGAGTTGGTAGGTAGGACAAAGATCATTTACCAAGAAATGGCCTTCTGTGCAAGACTGCTAATGAACTGAACTTTGTCCCTTCACAACAGTGACCGAGTATGCACCTAAGAGTGATGCAAATCCCAATTCCCTGTCAGACGAGTTGCATGATAAGCATCTGTAGCTTCCAGTGTCTCCTGTCAGATATAATTCTATCTTGCTATAGGGCGTTCACCAATCGATTCTTGAGCTGCATCAACCATTTCACGCTTGAAGGTGTCCCACAGAAGTACAGGGTCCGTCAGGTTGTCGAGCACTAAGAAACGACAAGAAACTGACTCAAAAACCCCCGGGCACACCTCCCTCCTCTCTCAACCTGTCCAGATGAAACACCCTAGAGTGGTCATTGGACTGCTGGGGAGTTTAGAATTGGACCTGGAGGGTAGCCACAACTAATCTATGATCAGTATCATAGAATTCGGCACTCCTTTACGCCCTGTAGTTCTGGAGGATCCCCCAACAAATGCTAACAAGGATGTGGTCGATCTCCTTGGCTGCATCACCTGCATCACTGTATGACATCCAACGATGAGGGCAGTGCTGGTATCAAGAGCCAGAAATCTCAGTTTCTGGGACCGTGCAAAGCCCCAGAAAAGGAGGCTATTCTCACTGCTGGCATCATTCCCGAACCATGGGGACCGACAGATATCTCATAGCCAACTCGATGACAGCCATATTCCACAATGAAGTCACCCAGAACAATATGAATATTTTGTTGAGAACAACTGTGTGACAGATGCAAGTTTGGTGTAAAACATTTCTTTTCACATCGAGTTTGCAAACATCGGTAGGAGTGTACACAGCAATAAGAGACATGAAGCCAAATGTAAGCTTCAGTCTCAACCCATTATACACTAATCGCCCCGAGTAACCTCTACTACCACTGGCCGAAGTCTGCTAGAGATAGCTATGGATGCTCCCTGAATATGGTGACCATTTCTGCAGCTTAACCAGCCGCTGCCAGGACTTCTCACCTCCGAGAGAGCATCCACCTCAACTCTCAGCCTCCTCAATTCCCTCGACAGTAGTGGCAACCAATCATCCTGACACAAAGAGCAGATGTTCCAAGCCCCCACCCTGACATCCTGCTTGAGGTTTAACCTTGGGCCTTCACTCTAAGTGGGTTGGCAGCTGCCAGAACACAGGAGAAACGACTAGCTCCCATTCCCATCTTGTGCCCCAGCAGTCGCCCTCCCAACGGGGCCACAGCGTGCTCACATGTTGGGTAGGAGGGGCATTTCCCATTTCCACAGCATTTCTTTTTATATTCGATACTGCCGATGCGTTATATCTGAGGGAAGGGGAGAGAAATGCAAGGCCCACCGAGCTACCCATTAACACCAGGGGGCTGAGGGGTAGGAGTTGGTACAAAGCCAGGGCGTGTTTACACACTGGTGAGCCATGACTGTACCTCTAGGACCTCTTGCTGCTCCAAGATCCCCCACAGTTTAGCCTGGGACCACAATGTACCCAGTTTCCATGGGTGGCCATGGGGAGGCACTGCAGGTCTCGATGATGGAGAGGCTATAAACTGGCAGGGGAGGCTTATACAGAGCTACTCCCTTTTCACATTAAGCTAGCCAGTGATCGCAGCTGAAAGTGAGAAGGCACTTAACACTGCTAGGCTATGACGCCGTCACACCATATATATATATATATATATATATATATATATATATATATATATATATATATATATATGTACGTATATATATGTATATATATATATATATATATATATATATATACACACACACATATATATATATACATGTATGTACAGTATACATATTTATATACACATTTTATGCATATCCCTTACCTCTTAATACACTAATCCTTTAGTCTGGAACATTAGGAAAATTCGGATAGCTACTGGCTGAAAAACACCACTAGGTAGATAAAAAAAATAATAATAATAATTAGTAACGCATATGTCAATGATAATTAGATTGCTCTCAGCTGCCCCATGTTATACAAGTGCAGTTAGAATTGTATTTTTATGCAGTTATTTGCAGCAGTTGGACATTTTCAAGGATATATTATAACTATATGCATAATACATTTGGATGATATAATACTGAAATAAAGATTTGTAATTGATCTAGCAAATATTGTCTGCGTGTCGCTAGACTGTAGAGGTTGCGAACCCCCGATGTAAAGACATTTCGTGAAACTGGTCCACGTGGCCACACTCATCCAGCCTCGAGGCACCGACTGCCACTCACTAGCCCGTGTGTTGCAGCATGAGACAAGAA
The DNA here is from genome assembly GCF_042767895.1 of Penaeus vannamei. Lineage (NCBI taxonomy): Eukaryota > Metazoa > Arthropoda > Malacostraca > Decapoda > Penaeidae > Penaeus > Penaeus vannamei. The sequence continues at coordinate 24,645,527 of NC_091565.1, forward strand.
GCAAAGCGACGCTCCGGAGTGATGAAGGATCAGCCTCAGCCCGCGGGGGAAGTCGCATCCTACTGGGTGAACTACGTCATCAGGCACAAGGGAGCGCCTCACCTGCGGTCGCCCGTGGTCGCCATGGCGTGGTGAGTCGAATGCTCAGCATTACTGAGACACGTACAGGAGGCATCAGCGTATCCAATACTTTCGTTTTCAGTAGGATTTCATATATCATCCATAAATTTTCATTTGTTTTATTTAAAAAAAAAGGTTAAGGTAACAATCTAATCTTAACCCTCAGGTACCAGGTTTATAACGTCGATGTGTGGATGACCGCGGCGGCAGTGGCGATCGGGATCACGTACCTCCTCGTGAAGCTCCTCGCCGTAGGATGCGCGAGACTCTGCTCCTCAAAGGGCAAGCGAAAGCGCGACTAGATGCGAGGAGCTTGAGTGTGTGTTTCTTGTGTGTGGCTGTTTCTCAGCCTTACTGTGTCTGCATTCAGTACATGTATATGTTGGAACATCATTAAATGAACATGTAAAAAAACAATAAATCAAAGCTGTTGTGCTTGTGTATCACAAACCTACCTATTTTTAAGCACTAATTGGCAGATCTAATATAACACGCAGAAAGTTTTGGTTAGACGTCATAGAACCTCTACATTTATTTAGAGCACCGTTAGTCCTTTATTTGACTGAAATGCAATATTTGGGGATTTATATATATACATGAATAGAAAAACATTCTATCGTGTTGATACTATGGTAGAAAAACCCACAATGCACAAACTAGATTTATTGAGGAAAGTGAGACAACAGATTCGGAATTGTCCTCGATCCCATCTTTGGGTCTGAGGAAGGAGTTCAGTTCAGTTAGATTTGCGAAGTCATGCTTCGCCCGGGCCTTTTCTCTGGAGTGGCCCGGCCTGTGTTAACTATTTCTAGTTAACTCAGACCTTTTCTTTGAACTGCATGCTTATCGCGGTGGCTGGATTGCAAGCAAGCGATCCAGCTGCCATGGAGAAAGCATGTTGCACACCCTTTTTACCAGCCCGGCGGCTGTGGTGGGTGGTCCCTGCCTTAGAAATTGTGTGTGTACACAATTCTGCAAGTAATGTAACAGGGTGGCGTTAAGCTCGCCGCAGTGTTTACATAACCTCCCAGTCTCATTGTCAATAATTTGCCAAGCGCATTGGTAACCTAGTCTTAGTCTGAATAGTATGACTTCGGTACTTTTTGTATTTGGAGGAAGGGCCAGTGGCTCATAGCCTGAAGCATCTGAGTACCACTTGGCAGCGAGCGATTTTGTGATGTTTTCTCTATGTGCTCCCCGGAGGACCGCACACGCTGCAGCTTTGGTACCTTGGCTCAGTCCCCTTCGACTGGGTTTAACGATCATGGAGGATGGGGGCATACCCCTGCCCTTTTCGGCTAGTTTATCAGCAAGCTCGTTCCCTTGTATGCCTATATGGCTTGGAATATTGATCTTTTCTCATGGTGAGATTTAGAATTGAGAATTCGATCATTTCTTTTGCCCACGGCAGGGGTTCTTTGTAGTCAGGATGAGGGGAGTCCATACCCTTGGCAAGCAATGAATCTTTTAGCTGAAAGCGTATCAAAACTCTGGCTGTGTGTGTGAGCCAGGAATTGTCCGCAAACAACTGATAATCTTGTTGTAGGCGTCTGAGAACTCTTTGTCTTAGATAGGAGTTTGTGGGTGCCTGCAGGACCTTGGAAAGGAACTGTGCTGCCATTAGATCAATTCTGGTGTCCATGGACGGTAAATCAGCTTCCATGAGGAGGTTGATGACCTTTGTCCACTTAGGTGCACCTAGAATTATCCTGGCTGCTTCGTTTTGTATTGTTTCCAGTTTTTCTTTTAATGTTGTGCTGGAAGCAATGAGGGTGATAGATGCATAGTCAATAATAGGACGGACAGCATGTACATAGAATGATCTTAGTACTTTGTGTCCTGCTCCTATGTGTCTCCCTGTCATGATTTTCATGACTGACAGTCTTTCCTTGGTTCTGTCAAGCAGGTATTGGATCTCCTTTTTGAAAGTGAGTGTGTGTCCTATCCATACACCAAGGTATAGATAGTCCTTCACCCATTCCAGATCCATACCCTGTATAGTGAGTTTTTTGTTTCTGACATTGGTTCTCAGTGCCATTGCTTTGGATTCTGCTGCTGATATTTTTAGACCCGTCCTACAACACTCTTCGGACACCAGGTTCAGATAATGCTGAGCTCTAGTAAGGCAGTGATTGCCAGAGGCTATGATTGCCAAGTCATCTGCATAAGAGGGTATTAAACAGGGCTGGACTAAGAACCCCTCCCTGAGGAGTTCCATTTTCAAGTGGCATGTGCTGTGAGAGGTGGCCTTGAAATCTGACATTTGCTGATCTATTTTTAAAATAGTCAGCTATCCAGGCCAAGAGTCTGCCTTTGACTCCTTTGTGGATTAGGGTCTCAAATGGCAAGCGGACTTGCCAGTTCAAAAGCCTTCTCCAGGTCTAGGAAGACAGCCACGGCAGGCGAGGTGCAGATTGTGTTTAAGAGTGTGGAAATGCTATGAGCAGTGCTCTTACCCCTTGTGAACCCGTGCAGGTGTTCATGGGGGGGACCCATTTTCCATCGGAGCATGTTGAGTACCATCTCAGCTGTTTTACCCAGGCAGCAGAGAAGAGAGATGGGACGGTACTTGCCAGGCTCCTTTGGTTTTGGGATGGGAACTATTGTGGCTTGTTTCCAGCTCTGGGGCACCGTGGCTGTTTGCCAGGATTTGTTGATAACCTGCAAGAATGCAAGTTCTCCTGCAAGGCCTAGATGCGAAATGATGGGGTGAGAGATCCCATCAGATCCCGGTGCTAACCCAGAACTGGATTCGTATGATTTTCTTTGTTCCCTAAGAGAGAACAAGGCATCCGTTTCATCAGCTTCGAGTGCCTTGTCTCTTATGAGAGCAAGTCTTTCTGGATTTAAGTTTTGTTGCTTTTCTCTCATCATTGGAGACAGATTGTTGGTGCTGGTTCTGGCAGAGAAATCAAGCACCAATCTGTTAGCCTCTGATTGTGGGTCATGATGAGTGCATTTCGGGGCTTGGCGGCTTATCGCTTGCCTAACCCATTTCCAGAACTCTGTAAGGCTGGTCTGGTGCCCAAAAGTTTGGCACCATTCCAGCCATTTTTCCTGCCTTACTCTGTTGGCAGTTTCCTTGGCATCCACGATAGCTTCCCTCAACAGGGCCAGATTGTCGGGAGATCTTTGGCGTCGGAAGTTTTTTCTACACATTAACCCTGTGGTTGACCTCTTTGATCTCATCATTATAGTACCAGGCGTCTTTGTGAGTTCTGGACCATGGGCGAATTTTGGGGATGGTTTGTGAGGCTGCCTGGTTTATGGCCTGGATTAGCCTTGCCTCTAGCACATCCACATTTTCATTATTGTTATTGGGTTCATTGTCTCTCAGACGTTGGGCCAAGCCTTCTTGGAAGGCAAACCAGTTGGCCTTGTCTGTTTTCCATTTAGGAATGTGATGCGGTCTTTGGGCTGGACCTGCATCCATTAGTGACTATGCCGTAGTGATCACTAGTGACCGTATCATCGACACACCACCGAATTCTCTCCACCATTGTTGCAGTGGCAAAGGTGAGGTCTAGGACCCCTCCCTTCACATGCGTTGGTTCTTTGGTGTTGAGAAGAGCGATCTCAGGGAATGTCCAAAGCACTTCTTCTATGTGAATGCCTGCCGCGTTCGGCCTTTTGCGGGGATTCAGCATGGCCATGTGTGCATTGAAGTCTCCCCCTATGATCACTCGGTCTTGTGCTGCAGTAGCACAGACCTGGTTTAGATCTAAGCTCTCACGCAGTGGTTTGCTATGAATATTATATATTTTTATAGGGTCCCCAGGTAGCTGAATCTCAACAGCAAGAGATTCAACACCATCTCCACAGTGCGGCGGGTTGGCTTTTAGGGAGCAAGGGATAGCTTCTTTTACCAGGGTCATCAGGCCTCTAGCACCATCCAGGTTTGGAGTGGTGAAGGCATGATATCCTGAAAAGCACACGGATCCCATAGTTAGTGTCTCCTGGAGCATGACGACGTCAATGCTCCTTGCTCGCACAATTAACTGGAGAAAGGAGTTCTTGCTTTTATAGCTACAGATATTCCACTGCAGTATGCTTAGATTGTGTGCCATGATGGTTCCTCAGTGTCACTTGTTTCAGCTTCAGATGCCCCAGTGCTGGTGGCATCAGATAAATACAGATTCTCGTTGATTGAGGATTGTACAACTTCCTCTAAGTCAGACACTCCGGTTAAGGCTCTACCGAGGGGTGTAGGGCCTAGGTTGGAAGTGTCACCTCGGGTCAGAGGACGAGACTTTGGCTGTACAGACTCGGCCTGCTGCACAGTTTCAGCCTGTCCTGACAGACTAGCTGGGGTTTCATGTAATGTTTCTCTTGAAACTAGCCTGCCATCCAAGGATTTAGGGAGGGGAGCGCTGCTCGTTATCGGTTTGGAGGCTTCTAGCTTCCTTCCCTTCAGAGCTGCCACAGTTTGGGTCATAGCCGTCATTGCGACCTGCACTGCTTTCTCCGCCTCCTCACTGGTCCTCCCCAAGGCTGTTGCTACTGCAGAAACTACAGCACTCAACAGGAGAGTCATATCTTTCTCGTCAAAGAAAAGATTATCATCTACTGGGGGGACCATTACAGTGGACTTTGAACCTTTTTCCCTTTGGTTCTTTTTTGTGGTTTTGCCACTAGCAAGCTTGGGGAACTCATCTCTGTTAGAGGTATCCAATTTTTGCTGTGGGGGCGACTCCTTCCTCTTAGGAGGTCGGGGAGTCTTTTCTTTTTGGTTTTGGTTTTTGTTTTTGCCCTAGACGTAGGTGCCTGGGGGCACAGGGACAAAGTCAGGACGCTTTTTGGCTAGCTCCTGCTGTTTAATCATTGCCTGTTTCCTGACAGAGCAAGCCAGGCTTCAGGCATGATGCTTTTTGGCACAGTTTGGACACGGCTGTTGTGTCCTTCTGGCCATCTTTGTGTGCCTTTATACACACTTCGGTTTCATGTGCCTCGCTGCATACACCACATTTGGCTTTGGCCTTGCAGTTGGCCTGGTGATGCCCAAATTTCTGGCACGTGAAACACCTCAAGGGCTCTGGCACATATGCCCTGAGCTTGTATGAGCCCCAGTTACCCAGATCAAGGGTGGTGATTGGGGCTCCCTTGAGGATAACCAGGACTTGCCTGGTTGGAGACTTCCCTTTTGGCCATGCGGGAAGCCTCCACCACTTGTGGGAGAGACGTGATCACCTCCACGTCGAACCCTAGTGGAAAGCCAAGTAGCACCATCTTGGACTTTTTCTCTTGGTTGGTCAGTGGTGAAATACACACCTTTCTCCCGTCTTTTAGCACCTTGATTTCCTGCAGGATATTCATGTTGGCTGTGTCTTTGGGGGCCATGATCATGCCCTCATCTCTAGAGATTCGGATTGATAGTCTTACATTTCTTTCCTTCTCCAATGCCCTTACCAACTGGTATGCATTGTCGAAGTCTTCAGGTTTTTTTGGTACCTTAAACCGCGTTAGTCGACTTGGGGTGTGCTCTGCCTCTTCTTCAGAGTCAGTTTCCACCCTTCGTCGCTTCACGCCTCCCCTTTGCAGGGGTTTAAGGCCTTTGGAAGTGGGGGCAGTTGATTTGGCTGGTTCAGCTGTAGCCCCTTCTTGACTAAGGGAGTTCTGAGGGGAGTTCAGGTTTCCCTCAGTCTGGTGTGCATGGACAGACTTTGTGTTTGGTGTTTCTGTCTTGTCCTTGCTCGGTTCAGCAGGCCGGACACGTTTGGCCTGCTTTTGGTTTTTCTTTCGCCCCCCTGCAACCTTGAAAGGCTCCAGGGTGACTGCCATGGTCTGATTCATTTTGTGGTCATTTAGAGAGTTGGAAACAGATTGGTCCCCTTTCGGGGATTATCTTTATACCTACTCTCAGGGTGAGGTCTTAAGAAGGGCCTCAAAAGAAGCTCTGATCCCTACACTCGACCCTTCAGCACCACAGGACAGATCCCCTGGGTGGGCTGAACTCGGAGTTTTGGTGTGGTAAACGATCTGCACCCCAATCCTGCTACAAGGGGGGTGTGATCACGTCACCGCAGCCCAGGCGAATGTTGGAAATCAACGTTTCCCGCAGGCCCAGGCTGCACCAGGAAGTCAGAAGGAGAGAGCAAAAGTTAGGCACCGAAAAGTCGCCCTTGGTGCGTGGCCACAAACTATGTCCAGGACCAGAGGGTCCAAACCTGGTTTGTAACCTCGCTCTCCAAGGGAGCGGTAGTGAGGCAATTGCTACAAGAGAAGGCCTGGCCAATTGTCGCGGCGAACCACGAGAAATTGGCGGAGCTCTCTGTGTAGTTTGTTGTCAAAGAGTATCAAAATCAAGCTCAAGTCTAGTGGCTTTTGCTCTGGAGGATCACGCCAAGTGGGTGACAATAATGCCTCGCCAATTGGGTGATCTCTCTCTGTACACCACAGGGGAGAGGAGGGAAGCTTGGAGGGAAGGGAGAGGAAGCGGTATAAGTGGGAAGGGAGGAGAAGCACTTGGGAAACATGGGGCAGATGTGGACAGGAAAACGGAAGTGAAGGGAGGTCAGGTCAGGAAGAGAGAGGAAACGCAGCACCACGGGAGACACGGGGCAAGTGAGGACAGGAGACACGAAGCGAAGGGGGGTCAGGTCAGGTCGAAGGATCAGGCGGTCTATGTGACGGGTGACCGGCATAAGGAAGGAGATGAAGGATGTGGGAAACGAGGAGGCTGTCGGCAGGAGAAAAACCGCTGCTCAAGTTGAAATTGGGCAGTAGCTTAATCAGAGAAGATTCCACTAGTCTGCGGGCATGGACATCAGCGGAAGGGAAGAGAATGTGTGCTGCTTTCCAGTCCATCTGATGGCCAGTGTCCCACTGATGGCAGAAGAGGGCGTTGTTGCTGTCCCCTGGATACAGCGTACTTATGCTGAGACAGACGCTTAGTAAGACTGACGTCTGTTTCACCAAAATACTGCTTATCACAGGAGGCACACGGTGCAGCATAGGTGCCCACCTTCGAGGTAGAGGGAGAGCAGGTGTGAACCAAGTTACGACGGAGAGTATTCACCTGGAGAAAGGAGAGTCTGCAGTTGAGAGACTGCAGGGACCGACGGAGGGAGTAGATCTCCTCAGTGTAAGGCAGGCTTAGGACAGGCAGGTGAGGAGACTCCTGCTTCCTTTTCTTTCCTCCCTTCCTTCATTCATTCATTCATTACTTCCTTCCTCCCTTTCACCCTCCCTTCCTTATTTCTTTCTTTTCTTCTTCCCTTCATTCTTTATTTCTTAATTTCTTTCTGGTCAGGGGGCATAGGTGGAGGCGCCACCTAACAGGTCCTGGGCCTTCTGCAGGTAGGAGGCTCGGTCGAGGACCACCATTGAGTTGCCTTTGTCAGAAGGCAAAATTGTGACATTCTCCCTGCGCAGGCTGTGAAGGGCCTCACGGTAACGCCTGGGGATGGAAGGGTTTGGGTGAAGGAGGGACTCGAGGGCCGGAAAGAAGGCCCCACGAAGGAGGGAGACATCAGGCAAGGAGTTCCTATGAGCGTAGATGAACCAGTCAAAGGAAGAAATGATGTCAATAGAGGTAAGGGGAAGAGGAAAGCAAACGAAAGACCGAAGCCAAGGAGTTGTTGTCGGTGAGGGGTCAAGGACAGAGAGGAAAGGTTGGTAACCGCGTCGGTGAGGGAGAAGCGGGACCAGGGACTACGGGAGGTGAGGTTAGATAGTTTCTGGGAGAGGGAGCGGACATGGGTAGTGGAGAGGAACCGGGAAGAATCGTGGGCCACGTCGAAGAGCTGGAAGACATGGCCGAGGATTCGTTCCTTCAGTAGGTCAGAACGAACTCGCGAGCTATAGTAGGAATGTTCGACACCCCTCTTACCAGCGCGGATCCATTCAAGGAGGAGGGAACGAGCATAATCAGGAAAAGGAGATCCTTTATCCGAGTGCTTCAAGAGATTGCCGATCGAGGAAGGGAGCACCTGCTCCTCGAGGCAGTCTCGGAGGAAACGAAGTTGATTCTTCCGTCGGGCCGTGGCGATGAGGGAATCCTCAAAAGCACGAAAGGCAGGAACCAAGTCGGGGAAGGAGGCAAATAGGAACGAGAGATTTCGTTTAACCGTGGGGTCCATGATGAATAGAAAAACACTACCGTGTTGATATTATGGTAGAAAAACCCACAATGGACAAACTAGATTTACTGAGGAAAGTGAGACAACAGTTTCGGAATCGTCCTCGATTCCATCTGAGGAGGAAAGGATAAGGATAAGTCATATGCGAAGCCTAGCCTTGCCCGGGCTATAGGGGAGCCCGGCCTATGCCGACTAATGTCGACTCGATCACCGTGTGTCAACAAGTGCTGACACTACAGAGCTTAGTCCTTACCCACCGTAGTGCCCAGCCACAGCAGTAACCTCTGAGCGACAATTGCAACTTCTCGCGCCTGGACGGGGCGCGAACCGCCGACCCCTCGGATGAGAGGCCAACACTTTACCACTGTACTAGCCTGGAGGCTCGGAGGGAAGGGAGAGAAAGCGGTATAAGAGGGAAGGGAGGAGAAGCACACGGGAAACTCAGGGCAGGTGAGGACAGGAGAACTTAAGCGAAGGGAGGTCAGGTCCGGTGGAGAGAGGAAACGCGGTGTCCCGCCGGCGTCCATGCTGAGCCTGGATGTCGACACCCTATTCACCAAGGTCCCGCTTGATGACGTCCTCGATTTCCTTCAGAGGAAGCTCCCTGTCGAGGATCCTCGTCTTCCTCTTCCCACCGAAATCTTCCTCCAGCTGATTCGTCTGTGTGTGGAGTCGAATTCCTTCTCTTTTGAGGGTCGTTTCTACTCACAGACGTTCGGTGTTGCCATGGGCTCTCCTCTCTCCCCTGTTCTGGCTAACCTGTACATGGAGTTCTTCGAGTCGGAGCTCCTCCCTTCCATCTCCCCTCGTTCTTCCATGTGGCTGAGATATGTCGACGACGTCTTCGCTCTCTGGCCTCATGACCCTGCCCTGTTTCCTGATTTCCTGGCGCAGCTGAATTCTCTCTCCTTCCATCCGTTTCAAGGTGGAATGGGGGGTTGACGACAAGCTCCCTTTCTTGGACACTCTTGTCCATCGCTCTGATAATCATTTTTCCTTTTCTATATACAGGAAACCTATGCACAGTGGTATGTACATACACTTCTTCTCGTACCATCCATTGCATGTGAAGAGAGGGGTTGCCAACTCGCTGTTTCTTCGTGCCCTCCGCATCTGTGACCCCAGTATCTGGATGGAGAGATCGACTTCCTTCGTCGTTCGTTCTCCAAACTGGGCTACCCTCGCCATGTCCTTGACGTCGCGTTATCCAGGGCGCGGCGTACCTTCTACAATGACTCCCCTCCCAATGAATCTCCTCACCTCAAAATGAACTAAATGGTTTCCAACATTTTTTTTCTTCCTTTTTACATAGATATAAGTGAAAAATTGTTTTTCTTTCCTTTTTTGCGAGAAGCTAAATTGATATCTTTCTCAAAACAAACTAAAGGGATTTCTTCCATCAAACTTTTTTCTGTCTATGAAGCTGAGCGGATTCTTCATCGCAATCGCTTCCGCCAGGAGGCGAGGCCGCAGGGCAGCTTCGCCTCCCGCTCATCAGTTGCAACGCCTCTTGCCCTTCTTGCTCTGTTCCTTCTTGTGCTTGGCGGCCTGCTTTTTAACATTACTCGCATGCTGGTGCTTGGCGGGCTGCTTCCTCTACTTGATTGCCTGTTTGTGCTTGCCAATCTGCTGGTGCTTGCCGACCTGCTGGTACTTGTCGACCTGCTGGGGTTTGCCAACCTGCTGGTGCTTGCCGACCTGCTGGGGTTTGCCAACCTGCTGGTGCTTGCCAACCTGCTGGTGCTTGCCGACCTGCTGATGCTTGCCAACCTGCTGGTGCTTGCCGACCTGCTGGGGTTTGCAAACACGCATACAGACACAGAGACATACAAACACAGTCACACATACACACAGAGACAACCTGGGGTTTGCCAGTCTGCTAGGGCTGAGCGATGGGCATCTGCATACCGGGCACGTATTTCTTGGGCTCGAGTCCCAGCCGCTCCCTCTCGCGTTTGAACTCCCCCGCAAGCAGGCCCTGCACCAGCTCCTACAAGCCCGACTTCCCGGACTGGCTGGTGTTTGTGCTTGTAGTGATCTTGGCCAGCTGCTACGGCCTTCATGTTGCCAGGCCCTGCGACCACCAGCTCTCCAATCAGCAGTTCGCCCGTTTTTGCAACGAACGCCTTCATTATCTGCTCCAACACCAACTTGAGATGCTGAGCGCGGTTCTCATCGGCCTTCTGCTGCCGCTTCTGCGCCTGCTCGCTGTGATCATCCTTCTTGGCGTGCATCTTGAGGTCCTACTCGAGAAGGACCACGTAGGAGGCGGGAGTGCCCAGGGCGATCACGTGCTGGTTCCCGTACACGACCACATAGCCGTTCTTGGTCGGTTGGGCTTCTTCTCCATCTTCTCGGCCTTGAAGACTCGCTTCTCTTGCTTCCTCTTATCCTCTTTCATCTTGTCCTCCTTGGACTGCCTGGGCTCGGCCACGAATGCGATCAGCTCCTCGCCAGCGAGGTTGAAAGTGTCGAACCATTCGATGGACTCGGGTTCCGAGGTCCACCGTGGCAAGGCGCGCGCCACGGCGTTCTTGCACATGGACTTGGGGAGGCGTCGCTGGATCTTCATCTTGGTTACGGAGATTTCTCGGAAACCTTATCTTTTAGGAACTCGAAGGGGGGGTGGGGGGTGGCTTAGCTTCGGTCAAGAGGTTATCGCCTTCTGGTGGGAGTGGTGTGTCTGTGTAAGGTCTATATACTTATATAGACCTTGTGTCTTGGTGTTTGCGTGTGTCTAGGTGTTTGTGTGTGTCTGTGGGCGTGGGCGTGTGAGCGTGTGTTTGTGTGTGAGCATGTGCCCCTGTATTTTTGTATGTGCGTGTTTGTGTTTGATGTGTCTCTGTGTCTGCCCGAGGGTGTTTGTGTCTGTTTTGTGTGTTTGCGCGTGTCTCTGTTTGTGTTTGTGAGTAAGAGTGTGTATGTATGTCTCTGTGTCTGTCTGTCTCTGCATGTGTTTATGTGTGACTCTGTGTGTGTTTGTGTATGTTTGTGTTTGTGTGTCTGTTTTTGTATGTGTGTGTTTGCATGTGGTTTTGTGTGTGTGTATGTGTTCGTTTCTGTGTGTGTGTGTTTGTATGCGTTTGTGTTTATGTGTTTGCTGTGTGTCTGTTTGTTTTTGTATGTGTGTTTGCGTGTGTGTGTGTGTGTTTCTCTGTATTGTTTGTGTATCTGTGCATGTCCCTGTGTGTGTCTCTGTGTGTTTTGTGTCTCTGTGTGCGTTTGTGCGTTTGTCCGTGTGTGTGCATGTGTTTGTGTCTGTGTCTGTATGCTTGTGTTTCTGTATATGTGACCGTGTTTGTATGTGTCTCTGTGTCTGAGTGTGTGTTTTTGTGTGCCTGTATGTATGTGTGTCTATGTGCGTGTTTTTCTGTGTGGATGTGTGTGTGAGTTTGTGCCTTTGTGTGTGTGTGTGTGTGAGTTTGTGTCTTTGTGTGTATGTGTTTGTGTGTGTGTGTGTGTGCATGTGTGTATGTCTCTGTGTGTGTTTATGTGCGTGTGTTTGTGTGTGTGTATGTTTATGTGCATGTGTATCTGTGTTTGTGTGTATACATATATATACGTAAAATAGCAAGGATGATAGAATGTGTGTGTGTGCGTGGGTTGTATATATGTGTGCATGTGTGTGCGTGTGTGCATATATACAAACATAATAACAATAATAGAAGTAATGATAAACATAAGAGAATTAACAGCCAAAATACGAATTGTAATGATGATAAAGATAATAATAGTGATACCAAAAACATAATGTAAGCACTAATTGCAGTATATCATCAATTATTATGAGCACTACTATGATGCTCACAGTAATAATATATACATACACC
>NC_091565.1:24676786-24693922 GCF_042767895.1 Penaeus vannamei
AATTAGGAATCTTGCTGAGGAGGTAGAAGGCCATTTCTCAATAAATGGCCTTCGTCCTGCGTACCAAGCCCTGAGAAAGCTGAACTCCAAGCCATCTTCACAGGTGACAGCAGTTCGCTCAGTAAATGGTCAGATCGTCTCAGATCCTGTTGCGGTGTCTGAACGTCGGGCTGAGTATTTCGAGCAGTTGTATCAGGTTGACCCACCAACAGTTAACTTGGATGCGGGTAGTGTCGAGATTCCGTTGCCGGACCCACCCATCAGTGAGGATGCCCCCTCCCTAACAGAAGTTAGGGGGATGATCTCCAAGCTGAAGAGTGGTAAAGCAGCTGGTATATGCGGCGTCCCAGCTGTACTGTTAAAGGCTGGTGGTGAACCCATGGCGCGGGGGTTGCATGCCGTTCCCCTTGACCTGTTGAGGGGTGTGGTCATCCCTCTCTGGAAGGGGAAGGGGGACCGATGGGACTGCAGCAACCACCGAGGCATCACACTGCTCAGTATACCAGGCAAGTTTCTCGCCCACATCCTTCTGGTAAGTCCACAATAGACCGTATCCTAGCACTTCGAGTCATTATAGAGCGTCGTCGTGAGATCGGGCGTGGGCTGCTTGCAGCCTACATCGACCTCAAGAAGGCATTCGATACGGTGTATCGGGAATCACTCTGGGAGATCTTGAAACTGAGAGGAATTCCTACAAGGATTATTGGACTAATAGCAAGTCTATATACTGGTACTGAAAGTGCTGTAAAGTGTGGTGGGGGCCTGTCAAGCTTCTTTCCTGTTAGTTCAGGAGTGAGACAAGGCTGTGTCCTTGCACCAACGCTTTTCAACACTTGCATGGACTGTCATTATCATCATAATTATCTTTATTATTGGTAATACTAAAGGAATTATCATGAAAATCGTCACAATTACCTGAATTAATGTTAAAATCATCATAATTATCATTTATACGCGAAAAAGTTTTTTTTTCGACGTTTTCTTGTTATTATAATGAGTTTTAATGTCATTCTTAATTAACAATAATAAAGATAATTATGATGATAATGACAATAATAATGATAATAAAAAAGGATAATCATAATGATAATTTTGATATTTACTGCAATAATAGCAATGATTAAGTGTATTCTAATAATTTTCATACTAATAATGACAATAGAAATAATTATATCATTATTATTGTTATTGCCTCATTCCTGAACTAACAGGAAAGAAACTTGAGAGGCCCCCACCACACTTTACAGCACTTTCAGTACCAGTATACAGACTTGCTATTACTCCAATAATCCTTGTTGGAATTCCTCTCAGTTTCAAGATCTCCCAGAGTGATTCCCGATGTACCGTATCGTATGCCTTCTTGAGGTCGATATAGGCTGCAAGCAGCCCACGCCCGAACTCACGACGACGCTCCATAATGACTCGAAGCGCGAGGATATGGTCTATTGTGGACTTACCAGAAGGATGTGGGCGAGAAACTTGCCTGGTATACTGAGCAGTGTGATGCCTCGGTGGTTGCTGCAGTCCTATCGGTCCCCCTTCCCCTTCCAGAGAGGGATAACCACACCCCTTAACAGGTTAAGGGGAACGGTACCAGACCGCCAGATGGCAGCCAGGACGGCATACTACCCCCACTCCATGGGATCACCACCAGTCTTTAACAGTTCAGCTGGGATGCCGCATATCGCAGTTGTTTTACCACTCTTCAGCTTGGAGATCGCCCCCCTAACTTCTGTTAGGGAGGGGGCATCTCGACACTACCCGCATCCAAGTTAACTGTTAGTGGGTCAACCTGATACAACTGCTCGAAATACTCAGCCCAACGTTCCCGCACCACATCTGAGCGAACTGCTGTCACCTGTAAAGAGGGCTTGGAGTTCAGCTTTCTCAGGGCTTGGTATGCAGGATGAAGGTCATTTATTAAGAAATGGCCTTCTACCTCCTCAGCAAGATTCCTAATAAACTGTTCCTTGTCCCTTCTTAACAAAGACCGAGTTCTGAGCACCTGAGAATGGTGTAAATCTCGATTCCCTTGTCAGACAAGCCGCACGACACACATCTGTGGCATCCAGTGTCTCCTGCGAGATGAAATTTCGCCTTGCTCTCAGGCGTTCACCAATCGTCTCTTGGGCTGCATCAAGCGTTTCACGTTTGAAGGTGTCCCACAGTACAGGGTCCGACAGATTTTCGAGTGCTGTGAAACGACCATAGACTGCCTCAGCAAACCCCTGGGCACATTCCCCCTCCCTCAGCCTGTCCAAGTGAAACACCCTGGGGTGATCATTGGTCCGCTGGGGGGTTTTGAAATGGACTCGGAGGGTAGCCATAACTAATCTATGGTCATTACCACAGAACTCGGCACTCCTATACACCCTGCAATTCTGGAGGATCCTCCAATGAGTGCTAACGAATATGTGGTCGATCTCCTTGACTGTATTACCCGCATCGCTGTACCATGTCCAGCGATGTGGGTCTGGGCACTGGTACCAGGAGCCAAAAGTCCTCAAATTCTGGGACCTAGCAAAGTCCCGAAAAAGGAGGCTATTCTCGCTGCCGGTATCAGCTCCCGAACCATGGGGACCGACAGACATCTCATAGCCAGCTCGATCACAGCCAGATACCGCATTGAAGTCACCCAGGACAACACGAATATCTCGCCGGGGGCACCTGTCTGACACAGACGCTAGTTTGGCGTAGAACATCTCTTTCACATCAAGTTTACAAACATCGGTAGGAGCGTACACAGCAATAAGAGACATGAAGCCAAAAGACAGCTTCAGTCTCATTACCATTATACGCTCATCGACTGGAGTAACCTCTACTACCGAGGGCTGGAGTCTGCTGGAGATGGCCATGGCTACTCCCTGGAGATGGTGACCGTCGCTGCGGCCTGACCAGTAGTAGGTGTAGCCACCTACACTGATCGTGCCGCTGCCAGGTCTCCTCACCTCCGAGAGGGCAGCCACCTCCACTCTCAGCTTCCCCAGTTCCCTTGACAGCAGAGGCAACCGATCATCCTGACGCAAAGAACGGACGTTCCAAGCCCCCACCCTGACTCCCCACCTGAGGTTTAGCCTCGGGCAGTCGCTCTGGGTGGACGCCACCTCTGCCACCCCCGCCGACGCTGCTCCACATATAAGGGGACGGCAGGCTGTAGAACCCATCATCCGCCTACGGGGCTCCCGAAGGCTTTCCTCCGTAAGCTTCACTCCGGGCTGCCGTCTACCAGAACGCAGGCGGGACGAGTAGTTCTCGCTCCCGACCTGCGTCCTGGAAGTCGCCCTCCCAGTGGGGTCCATAACCCGCCTCTCTTCCTGGGTGGGAGGAGCAGTTCCCCTCCTCCCAGCATTACCAAATATATTTAACACTGCCAAAGATTTTTTATCTGGGGGAGGAGGACTGGCAAGGCCCACCTCCTCCGAGCCTCCCGTTAACCCCAGGGGGCCTAGGGGCAGGAGTTGGTGCAGGGCCAGGCCGTGTCCACACGCCGGTGGGCCATGACCCTGAACCTCTAGGGCCTCCTGCTGCTCCGAGATCCCCCTCAGTTTAGCCTGGAACCGCAAGGTACCTAGTTTCCATGGGAGGCCACGAGGAGGCACTGCAGGGAGACTCGATGATGGAGAGGATATGCACTGCTCCCTTTTTCACACTAGGCTTCCCATCGGTGGCAGCTGTAAGCGAGAAGGCACGCAAGCTCTTAACACTAACTAGACTTCCACACCATCGCTTCACACCACCCTGCGCGTGAAGCACCAACCCAAAGATAATTATAATGATTTTAACATTAATTCAGGTGATTGTGATGATTTCCATAATAATTCCTTTATTATTAACAATAATGATAATAATCATGATGATAATGATAATAATCATGATGATAATGACAATAATAATGATAATAAAATGATAATCATAATGATAATTTTGATAAATACTGCAATAATAGCAATGATTAACTCTATTCTAATAGTGTTCATACTAATAATGACAATAGAAATAATAAAAATATCATTATTATTATTATTATAATGAGTATTATTGTCATTATTACTTCTAAAATTAACATTATTGCTATTATCATTATAAAAATAGTCATAATGATGAAAATAGCAGTAATAATTAGCTTGATAATCATTATAACTGCAATAATGATAATGAAAATAATGATAATCATGACGATAATGACTATATTGATGATAATCATAAGGATAATGACAATAATGATGATAATGATAATTATAAACTCCATTTATAATGAAATAAAGGCTAAAACTAATATAATCCCATAAGTAAAAAAAAAAAAAAAAAAACGGTAAAATCTAGCGTATTACAGCCTTTTGAGTGAAACATTGAAAAAAAAAATTTCGCTTTTAAATGATAATAATGATGATTTTAACATTAACTCAGGTAATTGTGATGATTCTCATGATAAATACTTTATTATTAACAATAATGATGATAATTATGATGATAAAGACAATAATAATGTTAATAATAATAGAATGGTAATCATGATTATAATTTTGATAATTACTGCAATAATAGCAATAATTAACTCTATTCTAATAATTTCCATACTAATAATGACAATAGAAACAATAATATCATTATTATTGTTATTATAATGAGTATTACTGTCATTATTATTTCTAAAATTATCATTATTATTATCATTATAAAAATAGTTATAATGATGAAAATGACATCAATAATTAGCATAATAATCATTATAACTGCAATAATGATAATAATAATAATACTAATCATGCCGATAATGACTATAATGATGATAATCATAAGAAAAATTACAATAATGATGATAATGATGATAATAATAATTGTAGAGTCCTTTTATAATGAAATAAAGGCTAAAATTGATAAAATTTCAGAAGTCGAAAAAACGTCAAAATCTAGCGTATTACAGCCTTTTGAGAGAAACGTCGAAAAAAAACCTATTTCGCTTTTAAATGATAATTATGATGATTTTAATATTAAGTCAGGTAATTATGATGATTTTCATGATAATTATTTTATTATTAACAATAATGATTATCATGATGATAATGACAATAATAATGATAATGATAAAATGATAATCATAGTGATAATTTTGATAATTACTGCAATGATAGCAATAATTAACTCTCTTCAAATAATATTCATACAAATACTGACAATAGAAATAATATCATTATTCTTGTTAGAAAAATAGTTATAATGATGAAAATAACAGTAATGATTAGCATTATACCTACAATAATGATAGTGATACAAATTATAATCATGACGATAATGACTATAATGATGATAATCATAAGAATAGTGACAGTAATGATGATGATAATAATAATTATAGACTCCATTTATAATGAAATAAAGGTTAAAACTAATGAAATCCCAAAAGTAAAAAAAAAAAAACGGCAAAATCTTGCGTATTACAGCCGAGAGAAATGTCGAAAAAAACTTTTTCTCTTTTAAATGATAATTATGATGATTTTAACATTAATTCAGGTAATTGTGATGATTCCCATGATAATTTCTTCATTATTAACAATAATTATGATAATTATGATGATAATTACAATAATAATGATAATAATAATAAAATGATAATCATAATGATAACATCGAAAAAAAACCTTTTTCGCTTTTAAATGATAATTATGATTATTTTAATATTAAGTCAGGTAATTATGATGATTTTCATGATAATTATTTTATTATTAACAATAATGATTATTACGATGATAATGATAATAATAATGATAATGATAAAATGATAATCATAATGATCATTTTGATAATTACTGCAATGATAGCAATAATTAACTCTATTCTAATAATTTTCATACTAATAATGACAATAGAAATAATAACAAAATCATCAATATTGTTATTATAATCAGTATTATTGTTATTATTATTTCCAAGATTATCATTATTGTTATTATCATTATATAAATAGTTATAATGATGAAAATGACTAATAATTAGCATAATAATCATTATAACTGCAATAATGATAATAATAATAATGATAATCATGACGATGATGACTATATTGATGATAATCATATGAATAATGACAATAATGATGAAAATGATGATTATTATAATTATAGAGTCTATTTATAATGAAATAAAGGCTAAAACTAATAAAATCCCAAAATTCAAAAAACGGCAAAATCTTGCGTATTACAGCCTTTTAAATGATAATAATGATGATCTTAACATTAATTCAGGTAATTGTGATGATTTTCATGATAATTCCTTTATTATTAACAATAATGATGATAATTATGATGATAATGATAATAAAAATTATTATTATTATAGAATGGTAATCATAATGATAACTGATAATTACTGCAATAATAACAATAATTAACTCTATTCTAATAATTTTCATACTAATAATGACAATAGAAATAATAATAATATCATTATTATTGTTATTATAATTATTATTGTCATTATTATTTCTAAAATTATCATTACTGTTATTATCATTATAGAAATAGTTATAATGATGAAAATGATTAATAATAATAATCATAATAATCATTATAACTGCAATTATGATAAGGATAATATCAATAATGATGAAAATGATGATTATAATAATTATAGAGTCCATTTATAATGAAATAAAGGCTAAAACTAATAAAATCCCAAAAGTAGAAAAAAAAAAAAACGCAAAATCTAGCGTATTACAGCCTTTTGAGAGAAACGTCGAAAATAAACGTTTTCGCTTTTAAATTATAATTATGATGATTTTAACGCTAATTCAGGTAATTGTGATGATTTTCATGATAATTCATTTATTATTAACAATAATGATGATAATTATGAATATAATGACAATAATAATGATAATGATAATAAAATGATAATCATAATGATCATTTTGATAATTACTGCAATGATAGCACTAATTAACTCTATTTTAATAATTTTTATACTAATAATGACAAGAAAAACAATAATAATATTATTATTATTGTTATTATAATGAGTATTATAGTCATTACTATTTCAAAAATTACCATTATTGTTATTATCATTATGAAAATAGTTATAATGATGAAAATGACAGTAATAATTAGCATAATAATCATTATAACTGCAATAATGATAATGATAATAATGATAAGCATGACGATATAACTATAATTATGATAATCATAAGAAAAATGACAATAATGATGATAATAATAATTATAGTGTCCATTTATAATGAAATAAGTGCTAAAAGTAATAAAATCCCTGAAGTCGAAAACGGCAAAATCTTGAGAGAAACGTCGAAAAATACCCTTTTTCGCTTTTAAATTATAATTATTATGATTTTAACATTAATTCAGGTAATTGTGATGATTTTCATGATAAATCCTTTATTGTTAACAATAATGATGATAATTAAAATAATAATGATAATAATAAAATGATAATCATAATGATAATTTTCATTACTGCAATGATATCAATAATTAACTCTATTCTAATAATGTTCATACTAATAATGGCAATAGAAATAATATCATTATTATTGTTATCATAATGAGCATTATTATCATTATTTCTAAAATTATCATTATTGTTATCATTATTATAAAAATAGTTATAATGATGAAAATGACTAATGATTGACATAATAATCATTATAACTGCAATAAT
The DNA here is from genome assembly GCF_042767895.1 of Penaeus vannamei. Lineage (NCBI taxonomy): Eukaryota > Metazoa > Arthropoda > Malacostraca > Decapoda > Penaeidae > Penaeus > Penaeus vannamei. Next base: position 24,684,461 of record NC_091565.1, read on the forward strand.
GATAATGATACTAATGATAATTATGACGATAATGACTATAATGATGATAATCATAGGAATAATGACAATATTGATGATGATAATAATAATTATGGAGTCCATTTATAATGACAATAATGATAATAATAATATGATAATAATCATAATAATAATTTTGATAATTGCTGCAATAATAGCAATAATTAACTCTATTCTAATAATTTTCATACTAATAATGACAATAGAAATAATAATATCATTATTATTGTTATTATAATGAGTATCATTGTCATTATTATTTTTAAAATTACCATTATTATTATTATCATTATAAAAATAGTTATATAATAATAATCATTATAACTGCAATAATGATAATGATAATAATGATAATCATGACGATAATGACTATAATGATGATAATAATAAGAATAATGACAATAATGATGATTATGATGATAACAATAATTATAAACATTTATAATGAAATAAAGGCTAAAAGTAATAAAATCCCGTAAGTCGAAAAAAAACAGCAAAATCTAGCGTATTACAGCCTTTTGAGAAAACGTAGAAAAACCTCCTTTTTCGCTTTTAAATGATAATTAGGATGATTTTAACATCAATTCAGGTAATTGTGATGATTTTCATGATAATTCCTTTATTATTAACAATAATGAGGATAATTATGATGATAATGACAATAATGATTATAAGAATAAAACGATAATCATAATGATAATTTTGATAATTACTGCAATGATAGCAATAATAAACTCTATTTTCATAGTGTTCATACTAATAATGACAATAGAAATAATAATATCATTATCATTGTTATTATAATGAGTATTATTGTCATTATTTCTAAAATTATCATTATTGTTATTATTTTTATAAGAATAGTTATAATATTTATGAAAATGACAGTAATGATTGGCATAATAATCATTATAACTGCAAAAATGATAATGATAATAATGATAATCATGACTATAATGATGATAATCATAAGAATAATGACAATGATGACGATAATGATGATGATAATAATTATAGTCTATGCTTAATGAAATAAAGGCTAAAACTAAGAAAATCCCAAAACTCGAAAAAACGGCAAAATCTAGCGTATTACAGCCTTTTGAGAGAAACGTCGAAAAAACCTTTTTCGCTTTTAAATGATAATTATGATGATTTTAACTTTAATTCAGGTAATTGTGATGATTTTCATGCCCAACATTCATTCCTTTCAAAGTTGAGGCCGATGCCGAACCATACACGATTGACCCATAATCTACTTTAGACAATCAGGGCTTTATATATCATTAGGAAAGACTTTCTATCAGCTCCCCATTTATTTCCAGAAATGCACTTTAATAGATGTAGTGTTTTTTGACATTCATTCTTTAATTGGCCAATGTGGTCTTTCCAATTGAGTCTACGATCAAAAAGTAGACCGAGAAATCTAGCAGAATTTTGAATAAGTATTGGGTGGTGGTCTAGAGTTAGCCTGATGTTCGGCATTCTCCTGCGTGAAAAAAATTACCCCAATACTCTTTCTTGTCAAAAACTTAAAACCCCACTGGAGGCCCCAGTTATGAATCATATCCAGTGCCAATTGGATGCGATTTGCTGAGAATTCTGCATTACTGCTGGAATGCCATAATGCAAAATCATCAGCGTACAGTGAGTATTTAAGATTCCGAAGGGGGAGCTGGTAAGATGTCATTGATCATACACAAAAATAAAGTAGGTGACAAGACACTTCCTTCTGGGACTCCGTTTGCCTGGACAAAATGTCCAAGTGACATTGTCAGAAAACAATTTGACAGCAAAAGTTCTGTCAGAAATGAAATTTTGAATGAAACAAGGCAAGTTTCCACGTAATCCGAAAGCAAAAACTTTTCTAAGTAGGCCATATCGCCATGTCATGTCGTAGGCTTTTTCAATGTCTAAAAATACTGAAATCAAAAAATTTTTTTTTGGCAATTGCCTCTTGAATATGACTGGTCAATTTTACTAGCTGATCGAGAGTTTGGCATCCTTTTCGGAAACCGCACTGCTCATCAACTAGTAAATTCCTGGAATTTAAAAAATGCAATAGTCTACTGTTAACAATTCGTTCCATGACCTTGCATAAGCAACTTGTCAACGCAATTGGGCGGTAGGAGATGGCATGTTTGGGATTACCCCCTCCTTTCAATATGGGAATTATATGGACATGGGGACGTTCCTCTACAGGCTTCTAGGGCTCGGACAGGCTCATTCATTATTAGATCTTTATTATAATCAAAGTCATCTCCTGTGGCAAAGTGTATGGGTTGCAGCTCAGCCGCTTCCTTGATGGTCAGGAATGCGGGATGGTAGTTGTCTGAGCGGCTTGTATAAGAGAACTGCCTGGCGAGTGCAATAGCAATGTCTCTAGGTAAGTCTAAATGGTTTCCCTCATGGATGATATTTTTAATTTTGAAAGATGTTTTTTTCCTATTGATTTTATTGATAGTGGACCAAACCTGTGATATTTTGGTGTTACTATTGATGGTAGAGACAAAGCTTCGCCAGGAGTCTCGTTTGGCTTGTCTGATTGTTCTACGAGCCCTAGCTCTGGCTAGTTTGTAATTGCAAGAGTTCTCATTAGTGATGTTTTTTTTGAAAAGCCTGTAGGCCCTATTGCGTTCACACAGTACACTGCGGCAATCTGGTGTCCACCATGGAACTCTATGCTTAACGCTATCTGTCGAAGTCTTAGGAATGGATTTCATTGCTGCATCTAAAATAGAATTTTGAATATTGCTTACTTTATCATCAATGGTTTCTCCAACAAGTTCGAGTTTGACGCTCCTTGTGAAGGCGACCCAGTCTGCTCTTTTTACATTAAATTTAGGTGCTGAAGGCGTTCAGGTTGTGTCGCATGAATATTTGATAAAAATAGGAAAGTGGTCGCTTCCCAACGAGTCGTCAATGGTTTGCCACAGGCACTTGGCTGCTACTGTTGAAGAGACCAGAGATAGGTCAATAAAGCTCAAATTACCGGTATTATCGTCCACTCGCGTTGGATTATAATCGTTCAGAAGGATTAAATCGGAATCATTAATAAGCTTAACTACTTGCTCAGCTCTACCATCCATCCGAAGGGAACCCCATAATGTATGATGAGCATTAAAATCACCTAAAATTACTTTATTCTGTGGCAGACTATCCTGAAGAGCAAAGAGCTCATCATACCACATTGTCAGGTGGACAATAAACTGAACATATAGCCAGATACGTGCTATTGAGTTTTACTTTGCATGCGACTATCTCCAAAGTAGAATCTATAGTCACTTCTGTAAATGGCAACTCCGCCTCCACCCCTACCCTCTCGATCCTTCCGACATAGATGGTAGTAACTCAACGAAACTAAATCATCAGAAATAAGGTTGTTTAAATGGGTTTCTTGTAGAGGTCATTTACTCTAGTTCTAAGACCGACAGTTCCATTGTATAATGGTCAACGTGAAGATTACGTTTTATGGGGTTTAGAAGTGCCTTGTCTGCCTTTTTTCACCTTTTTCTGGGAGGGAAGCGACTCCTCTCCCGAGCTTCCCGGGGACCTCTCGCGGGAAGATTTGGAGACAATAGCCTCCATGTCCTGCGCCTATCTGCGAGGGAGACGCCCGGTTGAAGATGATCTGCTCCGAGGAGCAGACCAAAAACAAGACGAAGTCCTAACAGGAGTCGCCTGGACGGGAAGGTGTGATCCAGATTGTGATTTGGTATCATCCTCCTTACGTTGCTGCTTTTGCTGGGTTGATTCAGCAATTTGTTTAATAGTTTTGTTCAATTCAACAATTTGACTCATTAATTCTTTAACCGTTTCCTTTAGTTCTGCAATTTCTTTATCTTTAGCCGCAAGATACTGACTGACACTGCTTGCACTGGGAGTGTTATTAGTTGCTACTGAAGCGTAGGAAGTATTGTTGGTCAAGCCTTCATCCTTCCTCTTGGCTTCACAGTAACTAACATCATGACCTCTCATGTATGCTAATATTTCAGTCTCCTTCTTCAGGCTGCTGCACTCGGCAGAGCCTGACTGATGGGGACCTCCACAGTTAGCACACTTAGGAGGGTGACCAGTACAGGTAGGGGTGTCATGAGCTCCAGCACATTTACTGCAAGTGAATTTATCAGTGTCCTTGTCAATGCAGCGTAATGAGGTGTGTCCAAATTTTTGGCATCTATTACAGCGCATAGGTTTTTGAATATAAGGTCTTACTTGGACACGTTCATATCCAACATAGACATACTCAGGAATCTTACTCGAAGCAAAGATCAAAAAACACAATCCGGTTTTCGTTCGCACATTCTCGTCTTTCTTGGTCATGCAATTCACGTCCATTACACCTTAGTCCTTCATGTTTTCAAGAATTTCGCTCTCATCCATCATCCTCAAATCCCTGTGAAAGATTATTCCCTTACAGGTATTTGGGCCAACAGGAATAGTTACTTTAACCTTCAAATCATGAAGCAAGTCGTTAACCTGGGATTTAAATTGCACTTTAACAAGGAAGCTACCACCTCGCAATTTCTTGACAAAATCAAAGTCGCCATCCATTTGACCATCAAGGACCTTCTTGATGATGAAGGGGTTAGCGTTCAGAAGCGACTGATTTTCATTCACACATCTGACAGCCAAATACCTTGCATTCTCTGGAGGGATAGCAAGTAGTTCTCGTCGGTCAAAAGTAGGGGTTCCATTATTCGAAGTCGAGGTCATAGGACGGTCATAGGTCGCCCCTTCTCCTCGAGGAGAAGGGGTAGCTGTCATGCTGGGCATCGGACCAAGTCCGACCCCTGGGCCCTTGCCCGTTGTCCTGAAGGGACCAATAAACCCCTTAACTATTGGTAATCAACCTAACAGCAATACCTAAGAGAGTGTAGCAGTTAAACGTCCTCTACCCCCCAGTGGAAGCCTGGTTGCGTTCTCCAGTTCCACAGAGGGATCGAGTTATGTGGAGGTCACTTTCCTACCGCCGAACTTGCCGAAGCGAAGGACGGTAAGTCTATGCCCACCCCCCAGGCGAATACGGGAGCCCACAAGGGAACTCCGGTAGGCTCAGGGAAGTCACATTAAGAAAAGAAAAGAAATCAGGGAAAGAAAAAGTGCGCCCAAAGGACGCCCCAGACTACTGGCCCTCACTACCCAGGTGTCAAAGCCCGTAAGGGCTACCCTGGTGTAGAAGAAAGATGCGGGTCTGAGGTGGGGTACTACCTACGACTACAGACTATCTACGCCTCGTGCGACCTGCAGAAAACTGAAGGTGCAGTCATAGCACAAAGTGCTGCAAACTGTAAAGACAGATGGTTTACTTTACAAGTTACTTTAATAGCTCAGAAGCAATAATGCGCAGCGTGACGAGAGGCCTCGGAAACCAAGGTAGCTCACGTGGCACTAGGCTTTTTAATTTATTGCTGCTGCGCTTAGAGAGAGGTCTGGACTGAACAACATTCCAATCACGAGTGAAAAAAGGCGAGGCCCACGATTTCCAGCCTATTTATCTGCTTTGCCCCCAATGAAACTACAGCCGAGGCAGAGGATTACAGGGCTTTTGGCGGAAATCGCCAATAGATGGCGCTGCCACTTACATTCGTAAAAAATTGTAAAATAAGCTTAAAATTAATTTTCTAAAATTGCAATCTCTTATAGAAAAAAGTAAAAATAACCAAACTAAAAGAAAAGATAAACAAAACGAGCTATTTCTCTTAATAGGTTAAATAATAATAATAATAATAATAATAAAATAAAGAATGTAAGTAAAATTAAAGAAAACGGGTTTTAAATCCTGAAGGGGACCGTCTGGTAATTTTTTCGATTTTTCGATTTTACTTGCCGATTTTGATGAAACTTGCACTCTTTTATTTAGACCCTAGTGAGATCTCAAAACTCTTTTTTTTCAAAATCGCCCGAACAGTTTTTGAATTATTGTCAAAAAAACGAAAAAAAAAACTGTCCCCCCTTTGAAAATTAACAATTTTTCAACAAGGATTTCTGATCCAGGAAAAAATACACAGGCTTTCTGATGTGATTTTTGAACAGATTCACCCTAAATCTAGTGCTTGTTCCAAGCACTTTTTTCGATTTCGACTTTGTTTTTTTATTGTAATTTTTTTAAATAACCGACTTTGAGAAAACAAAAAAAATTTTTTTTTTTTTTTTGCATAAATGTCATCTTTACAAGAAAAACAGGAAAAAACGCAAAAACTAAGTGGAACAAGCACTAGTTTTTTTATTCAGCTACAAAATGAGACATAAAGTTTTTTTTCGGGCTAAAATTGTTTCTAAAATCGTTGTTGAAGACTAGAAGGGTAGTGTTCCGAGATATCGGCATTTTTGGGTTTTCGTACATTTTCATAGCTGTTTTGGTATTAACAAAATTAGGTATTAGAATAATCTTCCTATAACATAATCTCCTATGATTTACCTTCATTGCGAAGCTTTGCGGAAATTCCTAGCAAGTAATAGTATCTCACTACACGACATTTGTTATAGTAGGGTCACAGTGATTTGTTGTGTCTATAGGCCTACATTGACCATTTTCAAATTTTTCTAAAAAATCCCCCAAAAATCATACAGCCATTCTGATTTCATATCTGAATAACACAATCCTTCAACTATAATATACGGAAGCCAAATTTTAGAAGTCGACCTTATTTTTTTTTTTTTTTTTTTTTTTTTTGGTGAATAAATTACAAAGATGACTGTTTGAACAATCCAATTAGGCCTATTTTTTTATAAGTCACTTTTATAAGAAGCAATTGGAAATATTGCAAAAAGTAAGTGCAACAAGCACAAGATTGTTTATTTAGCTACAAAATGAGCCATAAAACGTTCTTTTTGGACCAAAATTGCGTATGCCAGAGCTTTCGTAAGTTATACCGGTATCATATCAAAATGTCATATGTTCATTTTTTATTTTTTACAGTATGGATAACAAATGATATGTGAAATACTTCCATATGATATAATCATGTACCATTTCCCTTTATAATGAGCTATAATGGGCATTTACAATATATAAAACTGGTCTGAAGCCTCCTCAATGGCCGAAGTACCATTTATGCTCGTTGTGGTGGAAGGGACACATGGTTTCGCTCTCGCCTGCCTGTTCCTTGCTCTCGCTTAAATAATAATAATAATAGTAAGAAATAATAAATAATAATAATAATAATAATAACCCAGTCACGCCGGGTACATTTTGTAGCCAAAATTTTAAAAATCCGGGCGGCTACAAAATCGGCGGGCGGAGCTTCCCCGAAGTCTGTCCGCGCGCCGCTTCTGCCTGGGAGCGGCGGAGCTTCCCCGAAGTCTGTCCGCCCGCCCGGCCGCGCGCCGCTTCTGCCTCGGAGCGCAGCCCCGAGACAGCATCGCACTGGCGGTCAGCCCGACATTGTTTATTTTTCCCGGTGTCTCATATATGTGACACCCGGGACGAATAATATTAATAATATTAATAATAATAATAATAATAATAATAATAATAATAATAATAATAATAATAGTAATAATAATAATAATAATAATAATAATAATAATAATAATAATAATAATTAATAATAATAAAGAACCCGGGCACCGCACTCCCCTCCGCTCTCGCTCTTACCCCGGATGGCGCGCCCTGCCCCGGTCTTGCTCGCGCCACCCTCGCCTCGCTCCCGTTCGCACCACGGGTGGCGCGCGCGCCACGGGCGGCGCTCCCCGCCCCGCTCGTACCACGGGTGGCGCGCCCCGCCCCGCTCGTACCACGGGTGGCGCGCCCCGCCCCGCTCGTACCACGGGTGGCGCGCCCCGCCCCGCTCGTACCACGGGTGGCGCGCCCCGCCCCGCTCGTACCACGGGTGGCGCGCCCCGCCCCGCTCGTACCACGGGTGGCGCGCCCCGCCCCGCTCGTACCACGGGTGGCGCGCCCCGCCCCGCTCGTACCACGGGGTGGCGCGCCCCGCCCCGCTCGTACCACGGGGTGGCGCGCCCCGCCCCGCTCGTACCACGGGTGGCGCGCCTCGCCCCGCTCGTACCACGGGTGGCGCGCCTCGCCCCGCTCGTACCACGGGGTGGCGCGCCCCGCTCCGCTCGTACCACGGGTGGCGCGCCCCGCCCCGCTCGTACCACGGGGTGGCACGCCCCGCCCCGCTCGTACCACGGGTGGCGCGCCTCGCCCCGCTCGTACCACGGGTGGCGCGCCTCGCCCCGCTCGTACCACGGGTGGTGCGCCTCGCCCCGCTCGTACCACGGGTGGCGCGCCCCGCCCCGCTCGTACCACGGGTGGTGCGCCTCGCCCCGCTCGTACCACGGGGTGGCGCGCCCCGCCCCGCTCGTACCACGGGTGGCGCGCCCCGCCCCGCTCGTACCACGGGTGGCGCGCCTCGCCCCGCTCGTACCACGGGTGGCGCGCCCCGCCCCGCTCGTACCACGGGTGGCGCGCCTCGCCCCGCTCGTACCACGGGTGGCGCGCCCCGCCCCGCTCGTACCACGGGTGGCGCGCCCCGCCCCGCTCGTACCACGGGTGGCGCGCCCCGCCCCGCTCGTACCACGGGTGGCGCGCCCTGCCCCGGTCTTGCTCGCGCCACCGGTGGCGCGCCTCGCCTCGCTCCCGTTCGCACCACGGGTGGCGCGCGCGCCACGATTGGCTCGCCCGGACCCAATCTCGCGCGAGCCACGGGCGGCGCTCCCCGCCCCGCTCCTGCTCGTCCCACGGGTGGCGCGCCTGCCCCTGCTCGCATCACAGGTGCCACGCCCGGTCCTGCTGGAGGCTCTCATGCAGATGCAGATCAGTACCGTGTATTTGATGACCCGTACTGATCTGTGTATACATGCATATATATATATATATATATATATATATATATATATATATATATATATATATATATATATATATATATATATATCGTACATGAATGTACATACCGATCAGTACCGTGTATTTGATGACCTTTGGTGTATGTATATTTTTTTTTAGTATTTTGAGAGATTTTCCGGAAATATAATCGACTAGAAAGTCATTTGACCGAATGATGAATGTAGGTAAAAAATACATATTCGAGCGGGTAACTCGCATATGCTAAAAGTACCCCCATTTTTGTTTGGGGGGGGGTATTATGTTCAAGACATTTTGCTGAAGGATAAAACTGATGAAATATCATGCAAATTTAAAAAAATAAAAGCTTGTCTAAAAACAGCATATTTTTCGTGAATTAAAAAAAAATTGGGTTTCAATATTTTTCTTATCTTTTTTCATTATTCATAAAAAATGCATGTTGGTCTCATGTTTTGTAGAATTTTATATGCTTTCTAAAGATACTCTTATTTTTTTTCTATGTCTATTTGTTACGTCACAATTTCCAATTTTCGAAGGTAATGTGAAAAATCATAATATTTTCGTGGTATATCTAAGGTGGCAGCAACCACCTTAGAAATTGCAGGGGGGACTTCAAAATTTCAGGGGAGACT